>NW_010924360.1:0-854 GCF_000633955.1 Camelina sativa | reverse complement strand
GGGGGGGGGGGGGGGGGAGTAGCTGCTTCGTTCGGCGTGGCAAAATCAACGAGGAAGATTGATGAATACGAAAAGAAGACAGGAGGAGAGAGAACAAGAGACAAAGCCGAGATACTTTTCGGCCGACTTTAGGGCATCCCCATTGGTTGGCTGTTAGCTAAGTTGCTTAAAAAAAATTTAATTGTAAATTTTGAATAAAAGTGAAGTTTACAATTTTTTGGATCCATTGGTAGTACATAAAATTGGGATCCTTGAATTAAAAATTTTATTCTGGAAATTATTATAGTATAATGAATTTTGTTCAAAATTTTAAATATTGTAAACATCCTATATGACCTGTTTATGGATTTCAAACAAAAACATAAAAAAGAAGATAGATGAAACTGTATGATTAAATTATGTATGTACCTGAGCCAGAACCCATCCTACAAGCCAATCAATATCACTACGGTGATTACAAACGACAAGAGCATGATCTTTGCCAGAAAGAAAAATGTAGGCTTTAACATGATCACACTAAAGTATGTACGTTTGACGTTTCTGCAACTCTTTCATTTAACATGGAACACAAATCAAACAAATAGTGGAAGTTTATTCTATACATAAAAGATAAAACATTGCAAACACGATATGAAACTAGACGAGGGGAAGAAAACCTCTTAAGTCAAAGGCAATAACATGCAAAATTGAATAAATCAGTAAGATCCGCCTAAGTTACACATCTTCAACTCTATGTTTAAGACAGTTAGATTTGTCTGCAACTGCTAAAGCTAAAGGTTTTCAACCAGAAATTAAAGCACAGGGAGTTTGCTTTCTTACTGATCATGGTTCATAAAAGTCCTAGCTTTTGGTAG
>NW_010924359.1:0-854 GCF_000633955.1 Camelina sativa | reverse complement strand
CTAATCTATATATAACATATATTGTCTAGTGTCACAATAATATTGTCAACAATCTTCTGACCTTTTATTTTTAAAATAGTTCATTCCATATTCATATCCAATGAAAACATAATTTTAAAAGTTCAAACGTCAATATAGATCGTTGACCTAATTATAGAGACCATTTAAACATATCAATATCCTACGAATATACAAAGTTTCATGAACAGTTTTCGTGCTATGTCGCTACAATGAGGTTGTCCAAATGCATTATCTGCCATTATAGAATTTCTGACTAAGTCAAGAATGCTTAAATGATGAAACGTTTAAACCCCACAATGAATATCTATTCACTAATCCAAATTACATATTTTCCTAAAATCTCATATGTTATTTGCAGATGTTAATTTTGTAATGCAACCTCAGCTTCGACTATTCAAAAAAAAAACATAGTGTACTTTAAATATATTGTTTTTGCCAATGTTTTTGGTTAAAAGCATTTGATAATATATATATATATATGTTATATTTGTTATATATGTTTTATATCATGTTATAAAATTGTAGCTCCAGTTGATAATATAGCTTTTGAGATATGCTACACAAATCACATGCCACTTTTTGTAACGAGTTACATATCATTTTTTCTATATTTCCTGACCATTGATTTTAGTTTTTTAGATAAATTATTTTTTCAAAATTCTTGTTTATAGTTTTCCAAAAAAAAGTGTGCACCTTGCAATGTCTTTGTTTTCGATTAAAATTTTTAAGTTAAGTTAAGTTAAGTAATTAATCTTTTATTTTTTATAAGTAAAATTTAATAATAAGTCTTTATGGTATATGTTTCTTAGAAACTAATGTTTCACTTCAATTTT
>NW_010924358.1:0-854 GCF_000633955.1 Camelina sativa | reverse complement strand
TATCGATTGGGAAAACAGAAATAAAACACCTTTCAAATATTCTTTCATGGTATCAGAGCAATGGATGGATTCATGGATCTCTACTCATCTCCTTCCTTACACATCTCAAATTGTGTCACTATCAAGCTCACTGAGCAAAACTACATAATCTGGAAATCACAATTTGAGTCCTTTCTGCGAACACAAGCTTTACTAGGCTTCGTCAATGGCGCCTGCAAACCACCACGTGCGACAATCCCTATTCGCAACAAAGCTAATGATGAGACTGAAGAAGTCATCAATCCAGACTTTGAGAGCTGGTCAAGATCTGACCAAGTTGTCAAAGCTTGGTTGCTTGGATCCATGAGTGAAAATGTCCTGCGGATGGTAGTAGGAGCCACAACCGCTCAAGAAGTATGGGAAACTCTCATTTCTCACTTCAACCGGACCTCCTCCTCTAGATTGTTCGAGCTGCAAAGACGTCTGCAAAACGCTGAGAAGCTAGACAACAACATGTCAGACTATCTCAGGAGTATCAAAGACATTTGCGACCAACTTGCCTCTATTGGAGACCCTGTAAGTGAGAAAATGAAGATCTTTGCTGCCTTGAGAGGTTTAAGCCGTGAGTACGAACCAATCATCACAGTCATTGAAGACTCCATGGATCGCAGTCCTGAACCTACTTATGAGAATGTTATCTCTCGCTTAACTGGCTACGATGATCGTCTTCAAGGATACTCAACTTCCTCAGAGGTATCACCTCACCTTGCATTCAACACTGCAAGATCTTCGAGCTACCAGAACAGGGGTCGTGGTAACAGAGGCAGAGGACGTGGAAACTACTCAACCAGAGGACGCGGCTTTCACCAACAGTT
>NW_010924357.1:0-854 GCF_000633955.1 Camelina sativa | reverse complement strand
ATATCGGTTTTGTTTACTATTTGTTGACGATTATGCCACCTCATTCACACCTTTAATAAAAAGAAACGCTTCTCGAACATATTGGCCCAATATAATAGGCCCTTAGTGTCTGTCTGGCCCATTCTTTTAACCGGTTTTATTTTTCTTTACTCAAAATCTAAAATTGATCCGGTTCTTAAAATCAATTTCTCCGGTTTATTTTTGGGTAACCTAGGTTTGTCTATATACCCAAATCGTCCTGCAATCCAAAAACCTTCGAACGGAGAACCTCAACGGCGACCTAGCTCGGGAAATTTATACTCTCCGGCGATTTCAATTCGGTATTTTGTTATGTATTTCGAGCTCGTTATCATCAAATTCTATGCTTTTTTGGTTTTACTGTTGTTGAATTTTTGTCAGAACCTCTTGTGCGATTGCAGATGTATTATATCCCATTGTTCGTTTTTATGGCCTTTTTGAGTTTCCTCTTGAAGGGTTTGCTTTAGTTTTATTGGTTCATTTGCAGATTTTTCCAAAAAAAAAAACTATAGAGCTTATGTTTCTAAATGTTGGAATTGGTTTCTCACACCCAAATCGGATCCTGCTTATGAATGATGATTAATGAATCTCCTCACTGTTTGAGAAATTTTTTATAAGGTTTTTTTTGCTTTGTAAGTGATGTATCCTTCTCTTCCTTTTCGGCATTTCATTCCTGTTAATGTATTCTTCTTGTTATCTGATTGCAGTTTTAAGGGTTTAGTTTCCAATCTTGCAATGGTTTCCAGAAGTGAAGTTCTCAGCCTCTGTCGTGCCATGCTTCGAGCGGGTCGTCAGTACCCTCATTACAACTTGAGGGAGTACACTAAGCGAAGGAC
>NW_010924356.1:0-854 GCF_000633955.1 Camelina sativa | reverse complement strand
GGGGAACGAAGCGTTACCGGAAATTTAGAAGCAATGTCTCTGCTGCTGCTCCCATGGCGATGTTGTTGTTGTTCGCTCGGTCTTGACATGGAGCTGAAATGGCGGCGGTGGGTTCTCCGAGTGTTGTCGTAATCAGAAATCAGATCGACCTCTTGCTTGAACTTGAGTTCGCCGGGATCAATGGCGGCGAATTCGAGCAATGTCTCGTTGAATACGATCTCTTCAGTCGTCATGAGTCCGGAG
Organism: Camelina sativa; assembly: GCF_000633955.1. Classification (NCBI taxonomy): domain Eukaryota; kingdom Viridiplantae; phylum Streptophyta; class Magnoliopsida; order Brassicales; family Brassicaceae; genus Camelina; species Camelina sativa. The sequence continues at coordinate 611 of NW_010924356.1, read as the reverse complement.
TTGCCGAGCTCGGCGATTGCGGAGGCGAAGGTGAAGCTGCTCCGGCGAATCGCCACTCTGCAAATGAGTGTGGCGGCGAAGAAAGCGAAGAGGAGAGCACTAAAGAGTGGTCTAACGGATCGTTTCATCGGCTCCACGGAGAGATAAAAACGTCGGGAAGTTTCTTAATTAAATTGACGGCGTGGGTCGGATCTTGAAGTCGGATCCATTGAACGGGTATTAGTAAAGGCCGAAACTTTATATGAAATCTATGATCAGAAACTTGAGGGAAGAAGCTACAGAAGAAAACTTGAGAAGGTGAAAGAAAGAAGAGAAAAGGTGAAAAGAGGATAGAGTGAAACTGAAGTCAAAGAGACGACATTGACATTGTTGCTTAAATTGGGGAGTGGGGAAGTGTGAGATATGAGGGAAGGCCTTAAATGGAGGAGAGATCTGAAGGGGGAGAGAGATAGATCCAATTCAACTAACATTAAACAAATCATTCAATTACTACTCTTTCTTTTTATGTAAAGTAAGTTGCAGTCATGTTGGAGAGAAGAGAGAGTGGTAGCTTCATTGTGTAAAGTGGAGAATAATGATGTCACAATAATAAATCAAAGAGGAGGAGATTT
>NW_010924355.1:0-854 GCF_000633955.1 Camelina sativa | reverse complement strand
GGCTGGGTGAATATGTACTTTAAACTCTTGTGGTCGGTGAAGATTTGTACTTTGGCTCCATAGAGGTATGAACGCCAAATCTTCAACGCGAACACCACCACGGCCATTTCTAGGTCGTGCATTGGGTAATTCCTCTCGTGTTTACGCAATTGCCTTGAAGCATATGCTATTACACCACCCTTCTGCATTAGTACACAACCTAGCCCAGTTATGGAGGCATCAGTGTACACCACGTACGGCTCGTCTGCCTCCGGCAGCACTGGTATTAGAGCACTCGTGAGCATCGCCTTTAACTCCGAGAAACTTTTCTCGCATTCTTCCGACCATTGGAACTTAGTGTCTTTTCCCGTCAACCGTGTCATTGGCTGAGACATATTTGTAAAGCCTTTGACAAACCTTCGGTAATATCCAGCCAACCCGAGAAAGCTCCTTATCTCGGTGGCATCTTCAGACGTGGCCAGTCCTTTATCGACTTAATCTTCTCTGGATCCACGAACACTCCTTGGTCCGAAATAATGTGTCCAAGGAATCCGACACTCTTTTGCCAAAATGAGCATTTGTTTAACTTTGCAAAAAGCTTTTGCTCTCTTAACCGCTCCAAGACTGCCCTCAAGTGATTTTGATGGGTTTCCCAATCCTTCGAGTAAACGAGTATGTCATCGATGAAGATGATAACAAACTTGTACAAGAATTCCCGGAACACACCGTTCATCATCTTCATGAAGGCTGCCGGTGCAATGGTCAGTCGAAACGGCATGACCACAAACTCAAAGTGGTCGTACCTTGTTCGGAAAGCCGTTTTCCGAATGTCCGCTGGATCTGTCGGAATTTGATGGTACTCCAAGGCCAAGTCT
>NW_010924354.1:0-855 GCF_000633955.1 Camelina sativa | reverse complement strand
GCATTTATCCAAGTGTTCTTTAAGCTTGTTGCTTGTATATTCACCTCCATTATCTGTTCTAAGAATCTTAATCTTTGCATCAAAATAATTAGTCACATAGTTTTGGAAGTTTATGAATGCATCATAGACTCTATCCTTAGATGGCATCAAAGTTACCCAAGTATACTTAGATTTCTCATCTATGAATGTGACAAAATACTTATGGTTATCTCTAGATGCACAAGGTGAAGACCAAACATCAGAATGCACAAGATCAAAGCAATTTTCATAAATCGCACTAGATTTAGGAAAAACAGCTTTGCAATGTTTGCCTAGAATGCATGCTTCACAATTTGAGCAATCATAAGAAAAACCAGGCATTAATAAACTTAAAGCTCGAGAATGTGGATGGCCAAGTCTCTCATGCCACAATACAACCGAAGTCTTAACAGAGTTTGCACAGATAGAAGAAACATTATTCTTAGAAACAGAATTTAAAGAGATGTCTTGAAACACATATAAGTCATCCTTGGTGCTTCCTTGCCCAAACACTTTTCCACTCTCAATATCCTGCAACTTCACGTCATTAGGACTAAAAATAGCTAAACAATTCAAGTCCTTAGTCGTTTTCTTAAAAGAAAGAAGATTTGAAGTGAACTTAGGCATATAGAAAGCACTAGATTTCTTATCAAACAGATTAATGCAACCTACACCCTCTATTGGCACGTTATGACCATTTGCAACCTTAACATTCCCTAAAGCCGGTTTAATGTTCTCTAACAACTTAGGATTACTAATCATATGGTGAGAAGCTCCTGAGTCCAAAACTAATGAATTCAAATCACTAGAATTAGAAGTAAAGAGAGAGATACCGCC
>NW_010924353.1:0-855 GCF_000633955.1 Camelina sativa | reverse complement strand
TGTTGTAGCCGTCCAACCTTAGCAGGTACCGTGACTATCACTCAAAACATTTTAGGTTTTGTTTGTGTGTTCATAGGTTTAAACAAAAGCCAATGATTATTTAGGACCTAGAGCGCTCTCTTACAATTATCTGGACATTGCTTTCTCTCCTCTTGGTGATTACTGGAAAGAACTAAGGAGGATGTGTGCGCAAGAACTCTTCAGTGTTAAACGAGTCCACTCTTTTCAACCCATCAAGGAAGAAGAAGTCAAGAAACTGATCGATTTAGTCTCTGAATCGGCTTCTAAGGGAACACCGGTTAACTTGAGCGAGAAGTTTACTGCTTTAACGGTAAGCGTGATATGCAAGTCAGCCTTTGGAGTGAGTTTCCAAGGAACTGTGCTCGATAGTGACAAATTCAAGAAGTTAATCCTCGATACATTTTTGTTTCTGGGGAGCTTCTCTGCCTCAGATTTTTTTCCAAATGGTGGCTGGATCATCGACTGGTTCACAGGGTTACAAGGGCAGAGAGAGAGAAGCGTGAGTATTCTTGATGCATTCTATGAACAAATGTTTGATCTACATAAATATGTAAACAAAGAAGGAGTTGAAGATTTCATTGACTTGCTCTTGAGGTTGAAAAAAGAGGAAACTGTTATTGGATATGGCAAGCTCACAAGGAACCATATGAAAGCAATCTTAATGGTAACTAATTAGCTATATATACGATTGATTTATAATCCAACTTAAACTGTAACCAATGAAGGTTCTAAGATTTTTTTTTTTTTTGGTGTGATCGTGTCACAGAATGTTCTTATTGGGGGCATAGGCACATCTGCAATAACAATGACATGGGCAATGACAGAACTTATGAG
>NW_010924352.1:0-855 GCF_000633955.1 Camelina sativa | reverse complement strand
TTGTAAGAATTCTGGATGAATTTGGAGTGTTTAGACAACACTTAAACTCGTTTTATCTNCTAAACATGCTTAAACCGAGAAAACAGGCTAAAACCGAGAGAAAACATTGATTCGAAGCAGTAAACAGCTGTGTTACTCTTTCTAGGGTCAATACATGTAACAATACAATGCATTTGACTGATTATAACAGTTTGGTTCAATTTGGAGTGTTTAGACAACACTTAAGCCCATTTTATCCCAAAACAGGCTTAAACCGAGAAAACAGGGTAAAACCGAGAAAAAAAATGATTTGAAGCAGTAAAAAGCTATGTTACTCATTCTAGGGTCATAATATCTAACAATAGAATGCATTTGACTAATGATAACAGTTTGGTTGAATTTAGAGTGTTTAGACAACGCTTAAACCAGTTTTATCCCAAAAAAGGCTTAAACCGAGAAAACAGGCGAAAACCGAGAGAAACATTGATTTGAAGCAGTAAACACCTATGCTACTCTTTTTACGGTTAAAATATGTAACAATCCAATGCATTTGACTAATTATAATAGTTCGAGTTGAATTTGGATTGTTTGGACAACACTAATACCCATTTTGTCCCGAAACAGGCTAAAGCCGAGAAAACGTTGATTCTAAGCAGTAAACAGCTTTGTTATAGTTTCTAGGGTCATAATGTGTGACATTCCAATCCATTTAACTAATTGTAAGAGTTCGGGATGAATTTGGAGTGTTTAGACAACACCTAAACCCGTTTTATCCGAAAACTGACTTAAACCGACAAAAGGCTAAAACCGAGAGAAAAAATTGATTCGTAACAGTAAACAGCTATTTTACTCTTTCCAGGGTCATAATATATAGCA
>NW_010924351.1:0-856 GCF_000633955.1 Camelina sativa | reverse complement strand
GAATCAAATGATAAGAAAATTCGATAAGAGTCCAAAGAGAATTCGATAAGCAGTAAATCAAAAATAAACAAATCAACACAAACATATATATAAATTCGACACAAAATTCTATACTATAAATAGACCCAAAATCATATCATAAAGACTAACCGGATTTAAGAAGCTATTGAGGATCCAAAGTTGATAACACACAAAGCTGAACGAATATAAACATAATCAACCGAACATAACAAATCCAAAAGATAAAAAGCTATTAAAAATAACACATAGCGGGCAAGAACATAATCAACCAGAGAAGGATGAGATTGCTGTTAAAAAGCTATTTCAAACAAAAAATAGAAACTTATAGAAACAAACAAAAAAAATCCTTTTCAGATATCACAGCCAAGCCATAAAACTGTGAATCACTTCACACAACATGAGCAACAACATCAAACGAGAATATAGCATAAGAGAATGAAATCTAAATACTCAACACTTAATGAAACACTCCTTAGATGATACTAAGATGAAAAAGAAAAAAAATAACACACAGCGGGCAAGAACATTTACAGGTTCTATATCAATTGTAACCAATACATGATGCAATTATTAGAACAAATTCTGATGCAGAGCAGAGGGTCAGAGAGACAAGCAATTCGATGTAACCAAACCTAACTGAGACAAGCTTTTTATCTTTTGGATTTAAGAAGCTATTGGAGACAAAATCATATCATAAAGACCCAAAACAAGAAGCCTAATCCTTTCTACCAATGCTTTCGAGGATCCACCAAACAATTAAAAAGCAAGACCCAAAACAAAAACAGGATTAATCGACAATTGCAATTAACAATTCTGTTCATACATAATAACCCAT
>NW_010924350.1:0-856 GCF_000633955.1 Camelina sativa | reverse complement strand
TTTTTTTTTGCTTTGGTTTCAAATAATGTTGTTAACTTGATGATAACATTGATCGATTAACAAAATTAACAAGAAACGATCGATACTAAAAGAAAAGTGATTAGAGAGCCCGATCTCGTTATAAGCTGGGAGACTTGGTGGACAAGACAATATCTCTGTATCAATTAATGGACAAGATTATATTGTAATTGACCCTATCATTTCTTTCCCTTTTTTCTCTTTCTCTCGTTTCGTATCCGATCCCCCAACAAGAACTACTAGCTAGCTACGGTTTTGTCCTAGTCCTACCAAGAGCCATGTCTCTGCTTCTCAGCCGCCTCTCGAAGCTTTCCTCCCTCAGAACCCTTGCACTCGTAAGCTCTTCTTAATTATTCTCTTCTCTCTCCAATGTTCTCTGACGATAGTACTCCGATCCTTCTTCTGATGTTTGTGATTACTTACTACGCAGAGAAACCTCACCGCTCGCTCCTTCTCAACTTCTTCTTCTCAAACCACCTTCCCATGTTTCGTCGCCGGTGCTCAGCATTGTGGATCTACTTTGAGGGATGGGGATATCGGAAATCTCAAGATTTATAAGAATCCTAGTGATGGGTTTATTCTTACGGACAAGAAGGTACCTATGAAGCTGGTCGAGGAAATGGGAACGATCGGAGCATCAAATGGTTGGTTTGCTACGTTGAAGGATGGAGTAGTGTGTTTCCAAGATGATCTAAACCCATGTGCGTCTGATATTGATCCAAAGCGCATTTCACTGCCTCCTCTTGTTACTCTACCTCATTGCCAAACGCAAGTTGTAACCAATGTGGCCATGTCCTCCTCTTCTCCTGAGGATGAGGACTGTGTTGTGGCTGTCAAG
>NW_010924349.1:0-856 GCF_000633955.1 Camelina sativa | reverse complement strand
TACAGAGATTATACAAACGAGAAAGTTCGGAGCTTAGAAGCTGACTATCCAACGTTTCTGTACGCCATGCCTATGACAAAGACAAGAGTATTCTTTGAGGTTGTTGTCTCTCTCCTTCTATTTTAGTAGCTATTGCGAAAGTTCTGTTGCTTATCCAACTGGAACTCCTTGCAGGAGACATGCTTGGCCTCAAAAGATGTCATGCCCTTTGATTTGTTAAAAAAGAAGCTCATGTTACGATTAGATACACTCGGAATTCGAGTTCTAAAGACTTACGAAGAGGTGAATTTATACATATAGAATAGTACTTTACTTGTTGAACACCATAAAAACAACCATTGGGTTTGCTTTATTAATTCGTTTAGTATAATAACTACAGGAATGGTCCTATATCCCTGTTGGTGGTTCCTTGCCAGACACCGAACAAAAGAATCTCGCCTTCGGTGCTGCCGCTAGCATGGTACATCCCGCAACAGGTAGTTAGAGCATGCCTTGACTCGAGTTGCGGTTAACATTTTGAAACTGCACCATCTATTACCTAATTTTTGTTTCTCAATAAAACAGGCTATTCAGTTGTGAGATCTTTGTCCGAAGCTCCAAATTACGCATCAGTCATCGCGGAGATACTTAAACAAGAGTCTATTACTTCCTTAACCAAACACATCAACAGCAATATTTCAAGACAAGGTGAGCTCCATATACACCACAAAGTTAACTATTACTTTCAGACAATGACAAAACCTTATCAAATTTAACTGGTGAGTTTCCATTTTTTGGCAGCTTGGGATACTTTATGGCCACCAGAGAGAAAACGACAAAGAGCATTCTTTCTCTTTGGCCTTGCGCTCATAGTTCA
>NW_010924348.1:0-856 GCF_000633955.1 Camelina sativa | reverse complement strand
AGAGCGCAGAGCGTGAGAGCGTCGAGCGTGAGAGCGTCGAGCGTGAGGGCGTCTAACGTGAGAGCGGCGAGCATGAAGGCAGCAAGCTTGAGTGCGGCAAGCGTGAGGTAGGCGAGCGCGAGGGCGTTGAGCGCAAGGTCTTCAAACTTTAGGGCGTTTAGGGCGAGAGCATTCGTTGAGCGCGAGAGTATTGAGCATGAGAGAGTCGTCGAGCGTGAGCGTTGAGAGAAGGCATTGAACGCAAGGGTGTTGATTGCAAGAGCGTCAAACGCGAGGGCGTTGAGCGAGAGAGCGTCATCGAGCATGAGAGCGTTGTCGAGCGTGAGCGTTGAGCGAAGGTGTTGAACGCAAGGGAGTTGAGTGCGAGAGCATCGAACGCGAGGGCGTTGAGCGAGAGAGAGTCTTCGAGCGAGAGAGAGTCTTCGAGCGTGAGAGCGTCAGCAAGCATGAAGGCATCAAACGTGAGGGCGTTGAACGAGAGCGCGTTGTCGAGTGTTAGAGCATCGTCGAGCATGATAGCGTCGTCTAGCATGAGGGCGTCAAACGCGTGTGCGTTGAGCGAGAGCGTTGAGCGCGATGACGTTGCCGTGAGGGAGCGAGCTTATGTTTCATATGCAACTCGGTTTTATGATCTACCAAAGTAAAGTGGTATCCTGCTTATCCTGTGGGTGTTTGGGGTTGGCAAGAACTTGCAAGCCGGAGCTTGGCTTATTAGTTCAGACGCCCTTAAGCTAGTGCGAGTCTTGCTCGGCTTTTTGCTTGGTTTCGAGATGTATTCTACGGGGCGAGACGTCTCTCGGCTTACGCTTTTACGTGTTTCGAATACCAAATTTTAGGTTGGTAGTTGAGATGAGCT
>NW_010924347.1:0-857 GCF_000633955.1 Camelina sativa | reverse complement strand
CTTACTAAGAGGGACACATTTTTGGACAAAGATCAATTTAATCAGCTTCTCTTCAGTTCCGGTGTAACTGACATGGCACTCAGTTCTTTTTCTGAAAAATCTGGCAAGAAAGTCGTGGTATCAGCTTCTGACGCAGAATTGTTGACAATTACGCCGGCTATTTTGAAACCAGTGCCTCTTTGGACCGGGAAGCAGGTAATCATTATACACACTGCTGATTTTATGTTGGTTCTTTAATCAAGCTGGTTTTCCCACATGTTGCTATATGCTTCGATATACAAACTGTACCACTAAATATCATTATGCATCTAAAGAATGCTTTTTCTTCTCATAAGCTGAGTTATGTTATGATTCTCTGCTAGGTTATCACTGCAGTGTTGAATCAGATAACCAAAGGTCACCCGCCATTCACCGTAGAGAAAGCTACCAAACTTCCAGTTGATTTCTTTAAATGTAGATCGAAAGAAGTAAAACCTAATAGTGGAGATTTGACCAAAAAGAAAGACATTGAGTCATGGAAACAGGATCTTAATGAAGATAAACTGCTCATCAGAAAAAATGAATTTGTCTGCGGTGTGATTGACAAGGCGCAGTTTGCTGACTATGGGTTGGTTCATACAGTGCATGAGCTTTATGGTTCAAATGCTGCTGGAAATTTGCTTTCCGTTTTTAGTCGTCTATTTACGGTCTTTCTTCAGGTTTGCTCTCGTGTAGTTGATAATTTTATTTTCCATTTGTTTCAGAGCTTTGCATTCTGAATCCTGTTTTTACATCTTTCAGATTCACGGTTTCACTTGTGGAGTTGATGATCTCATTATTTTAAAAGATATGGATGAAGAGAGGACAAAGCAACTTCA
>NW_010924346.1:0-857 GCF_000633955.1 Camelina sativa | reverse complement strand
GACCAGGAAACAATCTGACTAAAAACTGCATGATCAACTCGAGTTTCAAAGGGGAAGCACTAATATGAAAGAAGGTGACTTACACTTAAAATTCCTAATAAGTTGGATGTCACAGTCACCGCAAGAGCAAGAGCAGCATTGCCACCAGCAAGCTGAATTGGCAATTTTTTATAAGTCAGTGGAGATCGCAAGAAAACAAATTATACATAAGAAAACAAGATTTTTGATTCATGGGCATATGATTTCGCCAGATTCAAATGCAAATTCACCACCAAAACTTCAAATTCATTCACTAGTCTAAATCGATCCGGTACCGAACCAAACACATATCAAAATAGGAGTTTTTTAGTAACAGATTTGGAATTCAGCAAAACAACACAGAAGAAAAGAAAGTGGGGAGGGGGACATACGACGGGATTGCATTCATTGAGAAGAGAAGGGTTGTCTTTAAGGAGCCGCTGCAAGCAATAAGATCGCCGCNGTGAATTGTGGTGGGTCTAGCTGATCTCAGCCGTTGTCCACCACCGCCTTGTCAGTTAATTTCTTCTTCTTCTTCAATCCCACCACCGCCTTGTCGGTTCATGTCTTCTTCTTCTTCTGTCGATTAAAGGAGAGAGACGAGAGAGACGAGAGAGAAGAGAGAGAAATATAATTAACAAAAAAAATAAAAGAAAAATTTTATTTTTCTCCCACTCAATCAGAAACTGACACAGCCAAGTTTCTAAACATACCAAAAACATCTTAGCTAAAAAACGATTCTAAACTAAATTATACAAAAACAATTAAATTTAATCACATGTAATACTTTAGAAACTCTTAAGATGCTGCTTACATCCTTTGATGGATTTGCCCTAAGA
>NW_010924345.1:0-857 GCF_000633955.1 Camelina sativa | reverse complement strand
GGTGTTTTAAAACCAACTACAAAGGAATAAAATTTGTCTTTTGGGTTAAAAAATATTTGTACTCTGGTAGGAATAGATCCTTGAAGTCTTTTATCACAGCAACAATAACCAGCATTAATTACACCAATTATAGGACCAGCCCATTGAAGTATACTTTTTTTGGTTTTAGCTGTTTTTAAATATTCAACAACTTCTTTATTAATGGGGAAATATACTCTTACTTGAGTATTAGCATTATTATCTTTAACAATACCAGCTCTCCCACTTTTTTCTCTAAAACTAAGTGCTGTAGCAACCATAAATTATTCTCCTAAAAATAAATTAAACCGGCTTAGATGAATTAACAATAAAATATTTTATTGTTATATATTTATCACAATAATCAAAAAATAACAACCCCCCTTTTTTTATAGATATAAACATCCATCTAAACACCCCTCTAAAAGCCTCTGAATTGCATTTGGTGGTTTTAAATTACCATCTTAACACCTAAAAAAAATATTAAATTTTAGGNTATTAGCTTTCCAATCAGCATATAATTTAGCTGCTTTTTTTGCTTTTTCCATTTTTTCTTTTATACTATTTTCATAATCAATTACATATTGTTCAAGTGCTTTATTTATTTCAATTGTATTAATGTATTTTTCACCACCAATCTTAATAATAGCAACATTGTAAGTTTTAGCAATTTTAATAATACCTTTTACAGAATAGTTATATTCATTACAATAATTATTTAAATTTTGATAGCCTTTGATAGTCATAAAAATCTCCAGTAAAATCAATAAAATATATAACAACCAATATGTATTATATATCTATTTTATAACTAACAAAACTTTTTGTAATCTAATAGA
>NW_010924344.1:0-857 GCF_000633955.1 Camelina sativa | reverse complement strand
AGTGAAGGTGAGTGCATGGCATTCCCAAACCAACTCTTGATAGTTCTGGCAAATGCTGGAGGATCTTTCCAGCTGTAGGCGTAAGTAACTGGCAGAATAATAACCCAGGCAGCAGCAGAGATGACTTTCAGAATGTATCTTAGTTTAACATGTAGTGTCATGCTTCGATGAGCTTTGAAATTAAGGATCACATCCAGAACAGCTGCAGAAATAGTTCTAGAAGTTGAGCTTTCGTCACTCAAGTAAACTTATGAAAGTATTGAACAATGACATTAACCAACCTTGTCCAAGCTTCATTATTGCAGCTGTGATAAACACGCTCAGAACTTTCTTGAATACAGCAGCCCCAAAGACTGAACTTGGATCTCCGCCATCCCATGCCATAATAATCATGGCCTTCCAACAAATATCATCATCAAAGTCAGTGTTTGTGAAAATATGCATTTCTTGAACACATCAGCTCCAAAGAGGGGCAGTGAAAATTAGAAGATAGTAATACCTGAAGGCACAAAATATAGAAGCTCCACATTCGATCGAAACTTCTGAAGACATGCCAGAAGGAACGAATCTCAACAAAATTAACTTTCCCCACCCATCTATCCTTGGCAACAGTAGGCTTGCTGTTATCCTGTGATATATGATAACAAAAACAGGAAAAAGAATGTCAGTAAGTGGTAGACATCATCTGATAGAAGAAAAGTCAGCAGGAAGAGATTAGAGTTCCTAGTTTTAAAAACCACACCATCTGAAACTAGATCGGAGTAACAGATTCCCGTACGAAAAATAAATGTAGATAAGAAGAGAGAAGACGAGTAGTTATTATGTACCCCGTCTATTTCTGTATTGAGTACAGCAAC
>NW_010924343.1:0-857 GCF_000633955.1 Camelina sativa | reverse complement strand
TGGGTGTTCCCAAATACTCCGGCAAGCCGGTCTCGAAGAAGAAGAACTCTGCAGAAGAGAAGGAACTGCAGTTGGTGCTGAAGAAGAGTCTGGCCGATCAATCATCTATTCAGGGTTCTCGCGTTGGGGGCACCTCGGGTGGCCGATCTTCAGATGGTAACAAGGCATCGCGAGAAAAGGGGAAAAACAGTGAGGCTGCTCGGCGGGATAAGGATATCGTTCCTATCGATCTCACGGTTGAAAAGGATCGCTCTTCCTCGAAAAATTTGCCTGACCCGACGGGGGTTTCTGGCAAGCGCAAAGAGGCTCCGGCTGGTTCTGATGCGGTCGTTGCATTTAAAAAGCCTAGGACCTCCTCGCTAGACCCAAAGGATAAAGGCGTCCAGCCTTCCTATTTTCATAACTTCCGCTATGCGAAGGACACTCCTTTCCTTTCTGACAAACGGGAATGTGGTGCTCTCATTCGTGAGGTCTCCAAAGTGCCGGGTGATCGCTCTGAGGGGGACTTGAAGGAGGATGATGCATTCGACGAATGGGCTCGGCATCATCTCCAGGTTCATCCTCTCTTCTCTATATATATATATATTATTATTATTATTGTTTTATTATTATTATTATTATTTTTTTTTTTTTATTTTTTTTTTTTTAACTTTATTTGGTTTTGCCTCAGTCGGCAAGCTCGGTGTATTCGATGGTTTGTCGCTACGAGCGCAGGCTGAAGGCTGCCGAACGTGAGACTGCTTTTGCTGAGGCTGGACTAAAGGATTGCCAGAACCAGGTCGGCAAGTATCGATCTGAATCGACTAAGGTTTGGCGGGAGTTTGATCGTCTGAAGGAGGAGAATCGCCAACTGCAGG
>NW_010924342.1:0-858 GCF_000633955.1 Camelina sativa | reverse complement strand
TTTTTTTTTTTTTTTTTTTGTCAGTTTTGGTGTTGTAGTTTTTGTGTGTTTTGGTGTTGTGCACATAATTAGCATTTTCATGAAATTGGGAGCTTTTGTATATAATGAATTTGGAAAGCTATTTATTGTTTTTGATCCTTCTCACTCACTCACTATATCATCAACATGTGTTTTACAATTTGTTTCTTTACCTGATTCCGTTGGGATTATATTCCCTTTTTTCAATTTTTATTTTAATTTGCTTTTTACAGCAGACAACGGCGCGTGTCTGCACGTGCTTTCTGTTATTTTAGTTTTTATCCTTTTTTTTATAGTTTATATCTTTTTTTCCTTATTAATGTACTTTTTGCGGACTGACTGTTATATAGCGAATTTTTTTCCAAAGGATGATACTGATTATTTAGAAAAGAAAAACAAAAAGTAAAAATTGAACGTCATAAATAGGTGATCTCTTCCAACAAGCCACGTGATAGAGGAGGAAGGGTAGTTTTGTCAACACCAAAACAATGAAAATATATATGTTGTGAGTGACTTGGTGACCAGGCAAATGTATTTTTTGCTTTCTATTGTTAACAACTGTTCCTACCTAGCTAGTACTAGCTATCGTGCCACAACATTTTTTTTTCTTCAATGTAACTAAAACTAATAATAATTTAATAAAATTTTTAGTGAGGTAGATTATAATATAATGTTTAAATGTATACCTTTTTCACTTAAAAAATGATATTTATACCTTTTTAAAATTTTTGATTTCTTTGCAAATGTACTTTTCATGTCTATTTTTGTTTCAATAAAAAGAATTTCAGTTGTTAAAAGTTTATCTCTTTGGTCGGCGAAAGTAATGGAGATTGTAGATGA
>NW_010924341.1:0-858 GCF_000633955.1 Camelina sativa | reverse complement strand
TCTTCTACTACGTACGTCGATAAAATTGAAACTAAAACTGAATATTTGACAAATTAAAGTATCAAAACATAGCTGGGAATAAGATGTATGTTGTGAAAAAAAAAAAAAAAAAGATGTATGTTGTGAATTAGTGGGCTACAAACAAAAGTAATTGAATGTCTAGACCCACAAAATTTGGAACCTTACAAATATTGTGGCCTTGATGAGCCAAGTAAACAAATAGGTGTCTGTGATGTTTATACAAAAGGTCCATTGCTGTATTGTTGAAAATGCTATGTCTTTGATTTTTGGTTCTTTTTCTTAGGCAATATTGAAAGATGTTTCATTTAACTATTTTGAGTAAAACCCAAACAATATTTTAAGTTTTTCTTGGAGACAGCCGCAACAACTAGGCCTACTGTCTCCCCAATTCCTTTTTTGGGTTAAAACTGTCTCCTAATCCCCAAGTTCCAATACATCTGGTACAACCTTCAATTTTGTTTACTTATTTTCCCCTTTCAAAGAAATCTTCCACGAGATCCGGACCCAATTTTTTGATAAAATTTTTCATTTTCTTCATAGAAAATAAGAGTACTTTATCGGCATTTGTAGACACTACGACTTCTATCTAACTTTTAGTGGCCACATTTGTTTCTTCAAATTAGTTCTCATTTACCAAAAATTTAAAACAGAAAAGACAAATCATATAAATCAGTTGGCCGAGCATTTTGAACCGGTTTTGAATTTGGATGATGATACATAAAAAAAAAAAAAAATACAACACAGTTTTATGCTTTATTATGAAACATCTATAACTAAAATTGTGGGTTAGATAAAATGAAATGGGAAATCGCACATAGAACATGACTAAAACACACA
>NW_010924340.1:0-858 GCF_000633955.1 Camelina sativa | reverse complement strand
GGCCGGCTAAAAGAAGCAGTTCATACAACCAATAGGGAACTGCCACGACATGTAAAGTGTCTAAAATGGTTTTTTTTTTAGAAAGTTCCAATAGTTTATTCAATCTTTCTTTTGTAAGTGTAACTGCACATATTTTGAGTTACGTTTTAGAAAAGCATTGTTTCATTGTATTAAATCATTTTGTTTATATACTTATTTTTTAATGGTAATCGTATACACATATTCAGTTTTTTTTTGTTTCTTTGTTATTATTTTACAATTGTTCTTGCTTAGAGTAACTGGAATATATAGAAGATTAGTAATACGTACGTTATAGGTTGATTTGTTAGTTCAGATTTGTTGAAAAGGAAGAAAGTCAGTTGAAAATTGGGATTTAAAGCTTCATGAGCTTATGTCAAAATTCTCATTTTCGTGGGATCTAAGGAGTTTGGTACACATTTATACATGTATATGAATGTGCATTGACATCTAAACACGCCCTTTTTATTTCTAATAAATTTCAAATCAAGAACATAAGAATCTAATAGATCTTGGTTTCTAGATATTATCAAACCAACATAATTTTGTTTTTACAGAAGTACGAATACAATCAGTTTGTACGTGCCGTATGATTGATTGGTTGCATTTGTAATTATACTCTAAAAAATAGACCACTGGTAGTCATGACTCGTAAGTCGAGTAAGTATATATATTGCAAAATTTTCAGGAACGAACGTACGAGAATGTTGAAAAGATGATTATTTAGTGGCTAATAAATGGCACTATAGTATACAATGATCAAAGAATAAACCCTATAACCAATAATTGTTGCTTTTGCAAAAAAAAAAAAAAAAAAAAAAAAAAAAAAAAAAAAAAAAA
>NW_010924339.1:0-859 GCF_000633955.1 Camelina sativa | reverse complement strand
TCCAACATTTACATCCCACATTTGCGCAAGAGCCACGAAACGTTTACGTTGGGTTATGTACAGATGATTTTAATCCATTTGGGGTGTCCAAAAATCATTCTTTGTGGCCTGTGATCTTAATTCCATACAATCTACCTCCGGATATGTGCATGAACAGCGAGTATTTATTTCTTACGATTCTGAACTTGGACCAAACCACCCACAAGCCAGTCTTGATGTTTTCCTCCAACCATTAATCGATGAGTTAAAGGAGTTATGGTATAATGGGGTTGAGGCTTATAATATCTCACTAAATCAAAATTTCAACATGAAAGTTGTTCTTATGTGGACAATTAGCGATTTTCCAGCGTACGGTATGTTGTCGGGATGGACGACACATGGAAGATTAGCATGTCCAATTTTGTATGGATGACACTGGTGCTTTTCAATTACCAGCTGGGAGGAAAGCATGTTGGTTTGACTGTGATATGAGATTTCTTCCTACAAGTCATTCGATGCANGGTATGTTGTCGGGATGGACGACACATGGAAGATTAGCATGTCCAATTTTGTATGGATGACACTGGTGCTTTTCAATTACCAGCTACAAGTCATTCGATGCGGAAGAATAAAAAAGACTTTCTGAAGGGAAAAGATTCATTGAATGACGAGCCACCTGCATCTCTGACTAGTCAAGCTATCTATGAGCGTATAAGGAAAGCCAAAACCCTAAAACATCTGTTTGCGGTGGGAATGGTCACGAAAAGAAAGTTAAAGGCTATGGAAGATGGCATAATTGGCATAAAGAAAGCATATTATGGCAGTTACTGTACTGGGTCGATATGAATTTAAGGCACAACCTGGATTTGATGCATGTTGA
>NW_010924338.1:0-859 GCF_000633955.1 Camelina sativa | reverse complement strand
CCCGCTTGTTTCGTTAGAGTGTTTCATATTTCTCTGAAAAAATATAAAACGAATATTCCGGGGAATAATTTATTCTCATTTTGACATTTGGATTTGTAAAATTCGTAAAAGCTACTAAATTACGTTACCTCTGTAATTCTTCATTTGTGTGTTCTACTTTCTTTTTCTGCTGATTAAAAAAAATTTGTAATTTTCATGGTTATATGTTTTTTTGTTTCTATCTTTTTTTTTTTCGTTATATTTTAGGGTATGAGACTTTGTAAGATGTTAGAAATGTTTGTTATAAATCTTTAATGGATATATAACCGTTGCTATTGAGTAAGATTTTTTTTTATTTGCTTAAATTCGAATAATTAATCCTTTCAAACGGTATCATTTAAATGATTAGTAAACGTTATAAAGTTGAATTTCCTCATTTTATTTAAGATCGTCATTTAGGTCACCTGCAGTGAAAGTGGAATACTTTTTTCTGTCGCACGAAAGTGGAATCACTTTAACGATCGTATTTGGAATTTCAAAGCTTTTTTTTTTTTTTTCAAGAGAAAATTATAAAATATATTTCAAAAGTTTTTAGCTTTTCCTAATGCATAAGAACGTTGCTTCTTTTATAGTACAACTTTTCTCTAATTTTACGACTCCTTTTTAATCTTTTTATACAGCATGATTTTGATCTAAAAGGTTTTGTTGCCCGCATTTGTACTTGAACCAATTCGAAATAATCACATCTGAACATCTTGCAAATGAACTGTATAGTTCAACATGTGAAATGTTCTTACTAAAAAAATATGACGATAAATAAATGTTATTTACAATTTTGTCATAGATATTTTTTCAAGAAATAGACAAGATTGTAAATAAC
>NW_010924337.1:0-859 GCF_000633955.1 Camelina sativa | reverse complement strand
AAATTCAAGGGTGCCAAAAACTACAAGATGCACCCTTTTTGCAGTTTCCACTCTCATAGAATTTACAAATTTTCAGCCCTTTGGGCGGATGAGCTGCGTACGAACCTGATCCATGGGCATAACCATGGCTATTGCTGTATGGCCACTGCCGGTTATTATGACTGTTGTGACCGTTGTTCAACCACTGCCGGTCCCTGCTGTGTCCGCTGGATCTCTTCTGCTGGCTCCCTCGTGGACTGCGCTCGGTGTTTCCTCGGGCTGAGTCATGATATGACAGTGCCCTAGGGCTTAGTTCCGAACCAGACTTGAGAAGCCTCTCGACCACTGGTCCAGCTTCAACTGTGGTTTCTGATCCCAGTCTGAGAGCTGTTGTCGTTAGAGTCAGGTCGTGAGTTATTGAAGCTGGAGCTGGCGCTGGCGGTGCAAAAAGCAGGAGCTCTGGACCAGCGGTTCCACAGTGGCTGAAGGGAGTGCTTACTTTTTCTTCTGTGCCCATTGAGCTTTTCCCGGCAGAGACATTTTCGAGAATACTCGCCTGAGAGACATCCATTCTGCATGTTTCAGGAGCGAGGGACATGCGTGCCACAGGGTTAAAGAAATCTTTTTCTGGTCCTTTTGTCAAATCATCGTCATCATCGCAGTGAAATGTTGAGGTAGGTGAAGAGGGCAAACCGTTCTGCTCCATTGCTTCAACTTCTGCTAATAGATCTGAAACCGATTCATCACACTCGTCAGGGTCAGCAACAATGGCCGGCCACCCAGATGACTGAGCCACTTGGGTGTTGTCTGAAGTCTGAGTAGTTGTGGCATGATCAGCTACCAAATCAATTGGCTTTACAGACGGTGCAGCTAAAACAAT
>NW_010924336.1:0-859 GCF_000633955.1 Camelina sativa | reverse complement strand
ACTTCTGAAAGCTGATCTCCAGCGGCGTTTTGTAGAGGCGGTTTGGCAACCTTACAACTTGAACTAGTAGTCGTCCGTGCGAATCACTTAAGGTCAACATGTTTCCCTTCATCTTTACTTCACAACCATTCTCTGTTGCTTGTCCAAGGCTGATGATGTTGTGTTTTTAATCCGGTATGTAATATATTTCTTTGAGAGCTCTTCTCTCACCCGACTTGGTCACAAAGACAATTGAACATTTCCCGATAATGTTTACATACGACCCATCACCAAACTTTNCTTTACTCGCCCCTTGATGTTTTCATCTAAACTTGAGAAAAACTCTTTGTTTCCCGTCATATGGTTGCTTGCGCCGTTGTCGAGATACCAAACACTTGTGGTGTTAGTATCGTAGTTATCAGAAAACACTTTATCTTCGTTCAAGAACACCACTTCATGAACGTAGAGGGCTTCAGCTTCTTGAGTCTTGTTTAGTTTTGTTTCATGGTGTTGCAGAGGCTTATCGGGGCATTTTGAAGCATAGTGACCCGACTTGTCACACCTCCAACATACGACTTTTGTAAGATGTTTCTTCTTTTGATCCTTCTCTGAGATTTCTCCTCCTTGATTTTGACCGTTAAATGTACCTCGGTCTCGTCTTCTGCCTCTACCAAAACTTCCTCTTCCGGTACCGCCTTTGCCTCTTGCTCCCCCTCGAAATCCACCGTACCCTCCACGGTAATCGGTGTTTGAGAACATGAGTTTACCTTGATCTTCACTCAAGGTCTCCTTCTCAACTCGTTCTTCATAAGGTTATTGTGTTTAAGTTGAGGACTTGTTCAAGAGATGCTACGATATGAATAAATTTTTCTCTTGGAAG
>NW_010924335.1:0-859 GCF_000633955.1 Camelina sativa | reverse complement strand
TTTTTTTTTTTGGAATTTTTTTGGGAATTTTTTTTTTCTTTCTCTCCTTCTACTTCGCTTTGTCGATCAAATGCTTCAGAATACCGAAGACTCCGGTGAGTACCGTCGCTATGACCGCGCCGTAATTAGGCGACGGGGGGGGAAACACATGGGGCGGAAGCGGCGGAAACTCCGGTCTCTTCTTCTTCGGCTTCGGCTCTTCTTCTTCTTCTTCTTGCTTTATCTGCAGTGTGGCTGGCGAGTGGATCAGACTTCTCTCAGATACGACCGACACTTTCAACGCTTCTACCGAGCCGAAGAAAACGAAATTGACACTCCTGGAGTAACAACGATCCCTAATTTCGGATGTATTCTCCGGCGACGTTTCCGTAATCTCCGACGCCGTCTTCAGCTCGTCATCGGTCTTCATATCAGCGTGCGGGAGAAGCTTTGAAGTTTGTTGGAAAAAAATGAGAACTGTGAATATTAGATTCTAAGAGTCTTTAAAAATGACAACAATCAGATTAAAATGCTAAATAAAAAGGGAATTGTGTAGTTATTTTTTCCAAAATTGTTTTACTTTTGTAAAACTACAGATTAAATGGAATTTTCAGTTATTTTTTTTTGTCTTTTCAATCACATTGATTATGCTTGAATCATGTTAAAAATAAAATAAAAAATAAAGCATCAAACATAGGACAAATGTTTTTTTTCACAAATTATCTATGATCATCTATTTTCCCTTTCACATCCCCAATTAAGTTCATCACCTACATAATCAAGTGGATTGTTAAATGTCAATTCCAGTCTTGGTTAAAATGTATTTGCAAATTGGTTGTTACCTCTGCAACATTGTGCCCATGACGTCTTTTATCAACTA
>NW_010924334.1:0-859 GCF_000633955.1 Camelina sativa | reverse complement strand
CTTCTGAAGAGTATTGCCTTCCATGAGTTCAGTAATTATCATCAACTGCGGTTCTATGCAGGCCCCAATAAACTGTGATCAAAAGATGTCAGCTAACATAATACATTTCAAGATAAGGCTAACATATGAAAACAATCAAATATCGAAGGCTCTCTCCCATGTTACCTGCACAATGTTCTCATGTCTAACCCTGGAGAGCAGTAAAACCTCTCTTTCAAACTTCTTCTTCAGCTCAAAGCTTACAGCAGATGTCCTCTTAGGCTGGAATATCTTCACTGAGACAGGGAAAATTCTCCTGAACCTATAGTCACCCATAGAGAAATATGCTAATTCAAAAACTTCTCTTACTAAGCGCTCTGATGTAACAGGTTGAGGTTGTAAATTCATGGTGTCTCTGTAAGGTTTGACAAGAGCATAGACTACATAAACACTACCTCCAACCTTTTGAGATAGATTTAATCGAATTCTGAAAGAAACCTAAGAGTGACAAAAAAAAACCCTTGTTCATACAGCACTGCCGCAGGTTAACTCAAATCACCATGAAAGATTCCCAAATTTCAAGGTTTAAAACCAAAATTGAAACTTTAAATCACCAATAAACCCTGAAACTTATATGTCTTCTTCGAAATAGGTTTACGGCTCGAATTGTTTGAAGGATTGTAACAAATATCAAAACCCTAAAACGATAAATACCAAACAAATACCAAAATCAAGAAAGGAAAAAAATTAAAAGTAAAATCGCAATTTTGCAATAAGAACCCAGAAAGCAGAAACTTAGGGAATTGAGAAACCCACAAGCCTTTGTAGACGATTGAAGATGAACCTTCGCCGATTACTTCCCCAATAGATACGTCTTCGA
>NW_010924333.1:0-860 GCF_000633955.1 Camelina sativa | reverse complement strand
TTTTTAACGTCCATCTGCCACAGTTCCCATTTCAAGTTGACCGCCAATGATAGAACCACACGAACGGTATGTAGTTTAGCCACCGGAGCAAACATATCTTTATAATCTTCCCCGTATGTTTGCGTAAAGCCTCATGCCACAAGTCGTGCTTTGTAANTTGTAACGTTCAATCTCCCCGTCACTATGATACTTGATTGTGAATACCCATTTGGATGTAACGGCCTTCTTGCCTTTAGGCAAGTCAGCCTCGTCCCATGTGTGGTTTGTCTCCATGGCCGTTCGCTCATCTTGTGCCGCATCACGCCACACCTTATGGTCTTTGGCCTCTTCATATGTTTGTGGGATCCAGTGGCTATCAACTTGGCTGAGGAACACTTGGTGTTCCATAGGTAAATGGGCAAGCGTACATACTGCTTGGATCGGATGTGCTACCGCTGCATTGTTGTAGTACACCCGAGTGTTCTTCTAGTTGGATGGGGGAAATTTGAGACGTTGGCTGCGTCTTAATGGGATAACTTCATCATGAGCATCACCTTCATCTTTAGAGTCTTGTGGATCAGTATCTCCTCCAGGATGTATACTGGTGTCAGGATTATGCGAGTTGAGCTCTTCATCGTTTGACTGGTTAACTTGATCTGTCTGAGGAAAGGGCTCGGTAGACTCACGAGTGCTGCTGTCTAGAGGTGGCTGGGACCCTTCTGGTGAGTTTGGCCCGGGAGAACTATGTGCGTCCCGATCATTTGTGGCCCCTAAGCGTTCGAGGATGATACGGAGGTTGACCGCCCGATCGGAGGAGGAGGTCGATAGGTCTTAGAGATCTTCCCAATTTTTCTTGCTGTAGTACCCTTGAGATTCAACAA
>NW_010924332.1:0-860 GCF_000633955.1 Camelina sativa | reverse complement strand
ATGGGCTTATTTTTAAAACTACAGGTTGTGACTGTCTTGGACTGAATTGATGGTTTATTTTTTTTTCATATATTACTGATTTTTTTTTAAAATAATATAATTGTATTATTTTGTTAGATTGCAAGACTTTCATGGTTTCTCTTTTTTTTTTAAGTCTGATGCATGTTTTGTTGTTGAGAACTTCAAAGTTTGAATGTAAAATAAATTGAGAATTGGATTTCACATAAAATGGTGATGCTGCGCATCTCTCGACTTGGGCTTTGCAACGAAGACATCTTGGCCTTTTAGCCTTAGTTGGGTTTTTGCATCGGTGTTGTTTCGTTTGGTTTTTGTGTCAAGGAAAAGATAAACATAAATCTTATTCCTCTGCATCGTTTGCGTCTTTTTAACTATTTGGGGTAATCTTCTTGGGTCTTAAGTAGGAGTCCTTTTTCGAGTCTTGTTCCTCATCACGATTTGAGTCAATAAAAGAAAAAAAAATCAAAAACAAAGGTAGCTTTAGCTACCACCAAAGAGCTTTTGTCTTCAGGTCCTAAGAGGAGGATTCTCACCCCTTGTTTGTTCCCCCTCGACCTCTATTTCTTCTAAACTCCCATGCTTCCTTGTCTCGCTTACACTTTCGTATCAAATGGGCAGGATCAGATCTTGTCCTGATAGTTTGCTTTGCGGCACAAAATAGATTAATAGAATTTGGAGTCTAACCGAACTTGAAAAGCTTTTCCAACCACAAATTGATGTGTCATGCTTGCCTCAGCATAATTAACCAGCTCAAAATCTAATTGCGAGGTTTTTTTGTAAATTATCAGAGCTACGAACGTTCCTTGAATTTTGTGGTTATTATCTCAATCTCTATTTCCGTG
>NW_010924331.1:0-860 GCF_000633955.1 Camelina sativa | reverse complement strand
GAAAACATTAATTCGAATCAGGAAACAGCTTTTTGTGTTTCTATAGTAAATATTTGTGACAATCGAATGAATTTGACTAATTGTAAGAGTTCGAAATGTATTTGGAGTGTTTGGATAACACTTTTAACCATTTTGTCCCAAAACAGGCCAAAACCGAGAAAACATTGATTCGAAGCTGTAAAAAGCTTTGTTACTGTTCCTAGGGTCAGAATGTGTGACAATCCAATGCATTTTACTAATTGTAAGAGTTTAGATGAATTTGACTAATTGTAAGAGTTTGGGATGAATTTGGAGTGTTTAGACAACACTTATAATCATTTTGTCCTGAAACTGGCTAAAACCGAGAAAACATTGATTCGAAGCAGTAAACAGCTTTTTTACTGTTTCTAGGTTCAGAATGTGTGACAATCCATCGCATTTGACTAATTGTAAGAGTTTGGGATGAATTTGGAGTGTTTAGACAACACTTATAATCATTTTGTCCTGAAACTGGCTAAAACCGAGAAAACATTTATTCGAAGCAAAAACAGCTTTGTTACTGTTTCTAAAGTCAGAATGTGTGACAATCGTATGCATTTGAGTAATTGTAAGAGTTCGGGATGAATTTGGAGTGTTTAGACAATAAACAGGCTAAAACCGAGAAAAACATTAATTCGAACTAGGAAACAGCTTTTGTGTTTCTAGAGTCAAAATGTGTGACAAACGAATGCATTTGACTAATTGTAAGAGTTTGGGATGAATTTGGAGTGTTTAGACAATAAACAGGCTAAAACCGAGAAAACATCGATTCAAAGAAGTAAATAGCTTTGTTAGTGTTTCTAGGGTCAGAAAATATGACAATCCAATGCATTTGACTAATT
>NW_010924330.1:0-860 GCF_000633955.1 Camelina sativa | reverse complement strand
GATGTTAGTTTTCCGTTTGTTTGTCCACGTCCACGGCGAGTAAAAAAGCGCCAAGGGAAGATGCATTTGTGTTACGTAATAAATCCCATTCTTCTCGGCTTCCAAATATTGAGGCCCTTAGAGTTTTAAAATTTGGGCCTTGTTACTTCAGAAGAATGGAGATAGATAGAGCTCAGTAAATTGATAAGGCCGACGATGACTAATTTATTCATCCATATCATTGCTACGCGTATATATAATTGGTGGAAATTGTTTTATGAGAGTTTTCTTCTGTGTGTGGTTCAGAAGAAAACTAGTGAGAGAGAATAAAAACAATGAGGCTAAGCTAATTAATGGGTATAATTAAGTAGAGTAGCATGGTTGCATGCGGCAAGGCTACTAGTATAGGTCTATTATAATAACTGTTTCAGATATCAAAATGGAAAATCTCTTATTTCCTATTTTCATCATAGCTACAGGTAAAATACATTAATATAAGTTACTGCAACTCTTATTAATCATATAAATTTCTATAACGTCACGTTTTTATAATTTCAGTTATATAATTAGGATTAATATGAATTTTTATTTTGTGTTTTTCTAATAGTGTTTCGATTTTAGGTAGGATAATGTTTTAGGTGTTTTTAGGGATTATGGATTTTCAAGGTTTTTTATAAATTAATTTACTTATGTTTATCCAAGCATGTAAGGTAAGTGATATTAATAGTTTGTCTATTTATATTTACTAGTTTCTGTATATATTAAGATATCTCAACGACTCTAGGAAAAATTGGTTTATTTATTCATAGATTTGAATTCGACATAAGTATTATGTCATATACATTTATTATCTAAGAAAAGTTGGTTTATATATATATATA
>NW_010924329.1:0-860 GCF_000633955.1 Camelina sativa | reverse complement strand
GTGTGCCAGATGGTCCAGCTGAAAGGGCAGTTAAAGAAGAGATGGTCTCGGCTTTCATCCTCGCCATTGCAAAGTAAGCAAACTGGGTCGACTTGCAGTCCCCATTCTCTTAGTCTGTCCCGAGTAGGGTTTCGATTCAACACAAATAGCCATGTGAGAAATTTATGTTTCGGGATCCCTCTAGAGAACCAAACTACCTTATGCCATGAAACCGTAGGGAGGTTACATTTGAGGGCTTGACATATTTTTCCTGTTGAGTGGGCATCCTTTAATTGATCGTCAATCCACCAAGTATGTGTGTCAGGATCGTCTGAAAGATGAATAGTTGAGAGCTCTATGTGGTAGTTGACCTGCGTTTCTGACCGTGCAGGAGGCAACCTCCATGCTCCTCGATGCCATAAGTCTGCTAAAGTGGCTCCTTTCGGGATTCCTAAAATGCCTTCACGGTGGAGGTAGGTTGACATTCTTCCCAGTTTCGACCAATGGTCACTCCAAAAACTACAATTTTTTCCATTTCCCACTTTCAACTTGATCCAGGGGTAAATCTCTTCTCTCATTTTTAGGAGTTTATTCGCGAGCCAGGAATACTTGGTGTTTGGCTTCCGCGTCCAGAAGTTACTAAGATTACCCGAGAGAACAAATCCTCTAAACCAAGCTACCCAAACAGAGCCTGAACAAAAGAAAAGGAGCCAGATAAGTTTGATCATACATGCCTTGTTCCAACTTTTCAGATCCCGTATTCCTAACCCTCCTTCACTTTTTGCAGCTGTTACCGTCGCCCAAGCCACCCTTGCTGAGTGATGGCCCTCCGTAGTTCCTTTCCACAAGAACGCACCACACAAAGAGTTCAGGATATTAAT
>NW_010924328.1:0-860 GCF_000633955.1 Camelina sativa | reverse complement strand
GGACAATTGTCAGCTTGAAGAATCTGCTTGAGGTGTTTCCACCTTCGGGTAGATTGGCCTTTCGGGTACTTTTCTGAGGATTGCATCTTCTTAAAGCTCAATCGCGAAGACACCACTACATCTGCCTCCATCAACTCTCCCTCCATATCTCTCTCTCTCTCTTTCTCTTCGATTCCAATCTCTCTCTTCTAGTTCCTCCTCTCTACTAATTAATTAATATACAAGTAAGTACTAATAAGCCTGAACCGGGCCGGTCCGGTACAGAGAATGATCAATTGTAGTAAACCGAGATCGGCAATTACATACATTGGGGGAAGGAAGGAAGAAGGCGAATTAGAAAGGAGAAAGCGTTTCTTCTAGATCCATGGATTCGTCGTCCATCACAAGAAGAAGAAGAAGAAGAAGAAGCTAAGAAGAAAGCTTCGAGATTTCAAATCCATAATAATTCAGGGCTTTGATTGATTTGCTACCAAGTTGTTTAATTGATGATCAGAGAGATCTGTTTTTAGTCTTCTTCATTCGCAAATATCTGGAATCATCATCAAAGCTCTCTCTTGTGCTTAGCTAATGTGTGTGTTCTTGAGCCCATCATCATAATGATGAGTGACTCTCAGCGATCACTTTCTGTGCGCTTGAGCCGCCGGGGTGAAAGGACCTCTCTTCATTACCCTCAATCTAAAGGTCTCCTCCTCTTTCTTCTTCTACCTTATAGTTTCGATTGATTGATTCATAGAGATTGACCTATTCTTATTATTAATACTTAGTCTCCTCAGCTAATCCCATGTTAATGTTTCAGATGATGGAGAGGCAGGGTTCTTCTCTCCGTCCAGACTTCACACTGACTACACTTTGAAAAAAAT
>NW_010924327.1:0-861 GCF_000633955.1 Camelina sativa | reverse complement strand
GTCTCTAGTATCCAGTTGGAGGAGAAACCGTTTATTCTGGTCTCGCGCCGGAAGAGTGGCCGTAAGGTCACAAAGTCACTTTAACTACCCATTATCATGTATTTTGTATGGAACATTTGAGGGCTGAATAGCAGTTCTAGACAGAATTCGACTAAGAATTGGATTAATATCCGCAAGCCTTTTTTTGGAGCTTTTTTGGAGACTCATATCAGAGAAGTAAACTGTAGGAGAATTGCAAGTGCCATCCCCGCAGGATGGAAGTTCTTTGGAAACTTTGATCATCACAGCTATGCACGGATTGTGGTGGTTTGGGATCCAAGTATCTCGATGGTGATCTATAAATCATCGGCTCAGATGATAACCTGTGGAGTCTTCCTGCCGGCGAATAATGTGAGTATCACCGTATCTTTTGTCTACGGTTTTAATACCGTTGAACAGAGAAGATCGTTGTGGGAGGAGCTGACTCTTCTTAATAATACTACACCTGTGGCATCTCACCCGTGGGCGGTGCTAGGAGATTTCAATCAGATCATGCGTGAGTCCCACCATTCGGACTTTCAGATACGTGAAGTTGACTCTAGTGGTGTGGAGGAGATGAATTTGGCTTTGCAGGATGCAGAGCTATTCGAGGCTCAGGCGAAAGGGTTAATTTTCTCGTGGCGGAACAGCAGTGATAATGATACTATCTCGAAAAGGATTGATCACGCACTTATCAATCAACATTGGGCCACAGCTTACCCTGACGCTTATGCTGAGTTCTTGGATCCCAAGCAATCAGATCACACACCAATTTGGTTCAATGTTTCTGCTCTCAACAGACACACTGTCCGGCCTTTTCAGTTCTTTCATCATGTGGTGGAT
>NW_010924326.1:0-861 GCF_000633955.1 Camelina sativa | reverse complement strand
TTTTTTTTAGAGATGTCCAAACAATTCAGTGTGTTTCGCTCACTGAAAAGATGTTCGCTCCATTGATATAGACATCTCTGTCAGATATAATTTATTAGGTTATTGCTTTCAGGCTTATTCCACAGTTGGAACTCCGGACTATATTGCCCCAGAAGTTCTGCTGAAAAAAGGATATGGAATGGAATGTGATTGGTAGGTGAAGCCAACCTATTCGGATTTGTTTTCTTTGGTTGCTTTGGTGCAAATAATTAATATGGATGAATAATATTGAGAGCATTTTTATAGGTGGTCTCTTGGCGCCATCATGTATGAAATGCTTGTGGGGTTTCCGCCATTTTATTCAGATGATCCAATGACAACTTGTAGGAAGGTAAGATCCATTGCTTTGTGTACCTTTCATTTATTGGAGGCACACTGGTGATATCAACTCTTACGTTCATTTTAGTCTTTCTGTATCTCTTTGGTAATTCTATTTCTAATGTGGAAATTTACCTTTTCTCAATATGTTCACCCTTATGCAGATAGTAAATTGGAGAAATTACTTGAAATTCCCAGATGAGGTTAGACTATCAGTAGAAGCCAAGGATCTTATTTGTAGGCTTTTATGCAATGTTGAGCTAAGGCTTGGAACAAAAGGAGCAGATGAAATTAAGGTGTTGTATGCTTTGTTCAACTTTGAATTTCCAACCTTATCTAAGATTATTGTGAGAAATCCTAATAAAAGTTTGACTGGTTTCTTTCAGAATCACCCTTGGTTCAGAGGTACAGAATGGGGAAAATTGTACCAAATGAAAGCTGCCTTTATTCCCCAAGTCAATGATGAGTTGGACACCCAAAATTTTGAGAAATTTGAAGAGGTAA
>NW_010924325.1:0-861 GCF_000633955.1 Camelina sativa | reverse complement strand
TCCATGTCCTGCTTCAAACTCCCTGTTTCGCTCTGCAAACAAATTCAATTCGTCTTCACCCGCTTCTGGTGGGATGATAAGCCCGACAAGAGGAAAATGTGTTGGGTCACATGGGCACTCTCACACCGCCCAAATATGCTGGTGGTTTAGGTTTTTGTGAAGTAGCACAGTTTAATGATGCCTTACTTGCCAAAATAGGATGGAGGTTACTCAACGAACCAGACTCGTTGTTGGCTAAGGTTCTCTTAAATAAATACTGCAGCTCATCTACCTTTCTGACCTGTTCCTCTTCCCCACGAGTAGCTTCCCACGGTTGGCGTAGTATCCTCGTAGGTAGAGACCTTTTAGTCAAGGGTTTAGGATGGGCTGTGGGGGATGGTGCTACTTTCAATGTCTGGAAAGATCCATGGTTGTCTCTCTCCCAACCTAAACGTCCCTTTGGCCCCCTAACTGAAGCAACTGCAGAACTTAAGGTTTGTGATCTTATTTGTCAAGACTCCAATGACTGGAATGTCGCTGTTATTCGTCACCTCTTACCTCAATATGAGGCTGAAATCCGTAATTTAATTCCCAGCTCTGGTTCCTTAACAGACTCTCTGGTTTGGTTACCTAAAAAGTCAGGATCTTACTCTTCCAAAACAGGTTATGTTCCGGCAAAACAATTCCCCCACAGCCTATCGGAGACAGATTTAACTGGTCTAAACTTATTTGGAACGCAAGGTTGCCTCCCAAACTAAGGACGTTCCTATGGAAAGTTGTAGCTGGTGCACTTGCAGTCGGCTCCAACCTGGCGAAGAGAGGCCTTACTGATACCGCAAGGTGTAAGAGATGTGGTGCTTTCGAGGACGAACTGCATGTGTT
>NW_010924324.1:0-861 GCF_000633955.1 Camelina sativa | reverse complement strand
GCTGATGAAGATGAAGACATGTTTCTACAAGGCTTTGTCGGATATTGTCCGAACCTAGAATTGTCGTCACCTCGAGAATCCATAACCACAAGTTTGCCTTAATTAACAATCTATCAAATCCCATAAATGTAGCCTATGAATAATCCATTGAAGCCAATCTGATTCAAGACAAGAAACAAAACAAAACAAAAAGAGTCAAAACAGAGGTGTTGAAAAGGAGAGATTTTTGGATTTTTCAAGATTTCAAGATTGAGCTAAAATGATTCAAGATTCAAGATTTAGACAGACAAGAACCCTAGAAAAAGGTTACACAGCTTTAGAATCAAATTTGGTAAGAAATGTAAGTTAACGGCAATGAAATCTTCTAGGGTATATATACTATATACCAAAAAGCTTGTTTCTTGAATAGTTGAAATGATGATATTTGAAAATCTTGAATAGTTAAAAAGGATAGTTTTTTTTTTTTAATCACAAATAAGGGAAAAATAGAAGAAATCATGATTTTTTTTTCTTTTAAGGAAAATAATTGATATTGAGGACATTGCAGATCTAAGCAAAAAGGGAAATAAAATAATCATAATAATAAACAAAAAAATTCTTAATAAAAATGAATATTTTCATTTTCGTACAGAGGATTCAGATCTGAGAAACTTACATAGCTCGGTGTCTTCTTGAATAAACCAACCATCACCAAGATCATCTTTAAACAAACAAGAAGACCTTCAGAAGATAAAGATACTTAACAGGGTTTAAACAGAGCACTATCTCCTGAAGAGAAGAAGAAGAAGAAGCCTAGCTCAATTAAAACGAGTTTTTTTTTTTGTAAATTCAAGTAACAATCAATGAGAAAGGAGATGAAAG
>NW_010924323.1:0-861 GCF_000633955.1 Camelina sativa | reverse complement strand
CAAAGCACAAGGATGGACGAGAGTCACTCTTGCTAAGGCCTCCTTTACAAGATGGAGATAAGATCTTGCAACCATCGTTTATAATACCCCTTCTTGCTGTTTTGGCTACGGGAGATGCTGCTTCTGGTATTATTAATCCCAGTTTGCCTCAATTACTCTCAGTTGCTGCTGTTACATCACTAGCAGTTGGAGTAACCGTAAATTCTTTTGTCCTTCCTCAGCTAAATCAGGTTATATTCTCTAACATGTGAACTGTATCAAGTGAACATGTCTTAGTCTCTTTGGTTTGAATCTCATATTCCCTTGCACGGTTTCAGCTCCCTGAACGGACAGTAGATGTGGTTGGTATCAAGCAGCAACTCTTGTCTCAGTATGATGTGCTCCAGCGCCGCATTAGAGATCTAAAGGAAGCAGTTGAGAAAGAGGTACCAAGTCTCGTTTATCCATACCTTTTGAAACCCGCAATATGTAATCAAACACACTACTAAAACTTTGTTGTGTCCATTAGGTGTGGATGTTGGCTCGAATGTGCCAGCTCGAGAACAAAATTTTAGCAGTAGGAGAGCCAGCTTACCGGTATGACCCTCTCAGATCATTTGAACCTCATCATCTGGGAAATTGTTAACACAACGAGATCTATCATAATAAAATGTGTATCTCACGCAAATATAGTACTCGAAGAACAAGAGTAAAGAAGGTACGAGAAAGTCTAGAGAACTCCATAAAGGGAAAGATTGAGCTGATCGATAGTTATGCCAAAGTAAGAAAACGAAACAAAACCATTTTAGATATTCACAAATCTCACTTGATCTCCTGGTTTTAATCTTTCAGCTCGATTTCTTATACGTTTAGATATCTTCA
>NW_010924322.1:0-861 GCF_000633955.1 Camelina sativa | reverse complement strand
GTTTGTGTTTTTTCTTTAATCGTTTGTTTTTAACATCGGGTGCTAATTAATAATGATGTTTAGTTTCATATCTTTATAATTACTCGTACCTTTTAGTTTTACCTCACGCCTTAGCCATGATCTTCTATATAGTTTCTTCAAGAATTATAGATTACGAAAATTTTTGTGCTCTTTGATTCTAAACAATGAGACAAACTAAAACAAACAAAAAAGTGTTAGGAGATCGACTACTCAACGTACTTTAAGGATTCTCTATTACAGAGTTATTTAACTTGAGTTACACGATGGTTTTAGGGGTTCAATTCTTGATTGATCATGTTTTAGTTTTATTAATCTACTTTCATCTTTGATTTTATTTATATAGAAAAGTAAAAATTCTATACTACTAAGATGTGTTTTTTTTTCCATTAAACCGATTCTAGATTAAACCGTTTCAAGATTAAACCGGATCCTAACGTTTTCTTAAGAGACTCTATCTCAGATAGAGACTTTGTTTTAAATTATCTATTTTTAAAATTAACCTAAAAAAACGAAAGAGAGATCTGTAATTTTGCTTCATCTTCATCGTCGTCATCATCATCATTAATTCGAATCTGAAAGCTGCAACTCACGAGAAGAAGCTTTTGTAACAATGGCGAATCCAATTCAAGAGGTACAATCTCATTCCCAATTTTGAATTTGTTTTTGAAAAAATCAATTGATTTTTTTATGATGATGGATGAATTGAATGAA
This sequence comes from Camelina sativa, assembly GCF_000633955.1. Taxonomy (NCBI): domain Eukaryota; kingdom Viridiplantae; phylum Streptophyta; class Magnoliopsida; order Brassicales; family Brassicaceae; genus Camelina; species Camelina sativa. The sequence continues at coordinate 129 of NW_010924322.1, read as the reverse complement.
GATTCTGGAGAAACAAGTTATGACGGTAGCGAAAGCAATGGAAGACAAGCTAGACGATGAGATAGCGTCTCTAGAGAAGTTAGACGAAGACGATCTGGAAGTTTTGAGAGAGAGAAGGTTGAAGCAGAT
>NW_010924321.1:0-862 GCF_000633955.1 Camelina sativa | reverse complement strand
CATTGATATAGAGAGCAACCAAAGAGGAATGGTAAGTCTTCTATTTGCGGTATTGGTTACCGTAAGTGAAATGGCCAGAGATATGTATTTCCATGCGATAGGCAACTTGGTGGTTGTCTCTCCTGAAAAGTCCGCGTCATGGAAAGACATAGAGTGCAGAATACGCTAGGCCGCCCTTATGTTTTGGTCTAACACTTACCCTAATGTTAAAATATTCGCAAGACGCCACATCCTCACTCCAAAACTGTTGATGCACGGTAGTCTCAACCGTCTTCCATCGCTAAAGGCCACGACTTTGAGGTTCTTGAAAATGGCTATTTGTGGCGGTCGTGTATCAATATATTGGAAAGTTGATGTGTTGCGCGTGTCAGCATTGTTCCTTGGAGCAGAAAGCAATGTAGTCCACTCTTATGCATGGGACTGTATCAGAAAGATTTTCTTGAGTGGGCTTAAAGATCCTTATTGGACTTGTAATGACTAATTTATTCGAAGCCCTCAAGTTTCCAAGTTTTGAGGATAACCAGTATTTGCGGCTTTGAGGTTATTAAAAATGTCACTCCAAATGACACCTCATTAGTTTTGCACCCATATTATATAATATAATTGTCATGAGAGTGTAACTTTTGTTCACATATTTTTTTCTTATTTTTTAAAAGAATGAGCTTTTAAGTGAAAATGAAGCAACAAATCCATGAATATCTTATTTTAAATAAATCAGAACTTCTTTGATTTTGGTTTAGTAGCTTAGAAAACTTGATTAAAATTCAATAGATTATTATGATACACTTGAGATATGTTGGTTGGTGTACTACTAGGTTGAATATGGGAGAAAGAAAAAGATAAGATATGTTGATAGGTTCAC
>NW_010924320.1:0-862 GCF_000633955.1 Camelina sativa | reverse complement strand
CTTAATATTGGCGTTTGCTGCAAGTTTCTGGGTTTTGGTAAGCTATTCTAGAGGCGGCAATCATAATGTTTCAGAGAAGTTTCATACCAGACCAAGCGGCATAGGAACTGGTTCGGTTTGCGTAATAATCTTAGCCCTAATGGCTATGATGCTCATGAACAACAACGCTGAACAAATTCGCCATGACATCAATGAACAAACTGATGGGATTTGGATTCTTTTAATCATCATCTTCTGTCTCTTCATGCTTTATCTCAAAGGCGTTTTTTGATTTCTCTGTTTTTTTTGTTTTCTACGAATGTGATTTAATTTGCTTCATATTGTGTTTTTTTCCTTTTTCTTGAATTCTATAAGTCAGAATTGACTCGATGTGAATCAAATTAATAAATTTTGTTATCATAAGGGATTTAAAGAGAGAACAATAATGGATTTATATATCATATGATTACAGAGGTTTAACTTGAAACACAAGGGAAAAAAAGAAAACTGTACGGAACTACAAAACGGCATCTTTTATGGCGTTTTCAGTCATCGTCCATGTAGATGGTCTCTTGCTGAAACAGTCCTCCAAACACTTTCCTCACCTCTTTTTCCGGCTTCGTTGGCCGCTCTTCCTTGGGTTTGGATGCAAACAGAGATGATGCAGCGGGTTTAGCGTTACTCTGTTTCACCACTGCTTTCTTGGGTGGCAAGTTTCGCGCTTTCGCCTGTCCTCTGACCGTAGCAACCTGTACTTTAGACGTCTCTGAAGCGTTCTGAACCGCGGTAGCAAACTGAGAACCCAGATTATTCCAGGAGAGACCTGAGCCGATATATTTCGCCTTGTTAAATAGACCGTCCACTGTGATTCCCACGGCTTCTG
>NW_010924319.1:0-862 GCF_000633955.1 Camelina sativa | reverse complement strand
GATTATTTATAAAATTTCCAAATTTATTGATGTTGTTCTTAACTGGTGGTAAAGAAAGATTTAAAACTTATATTACTAGTTTTTGTGCTAGAAACACTTTGAAACCGGCGCCTCAATCCTTGGAGCTTAAGAGAAATATTTCATTGAAAAAACTCTCTAACGAAGTGTTAACTAGAATTATACATCTAAACATGTCCACATATTCATGATTTGTATGACATAATGCACAATTTTGTTTATTTCATCTAGAAATTTTTTTTGCTTTTCTCTAACAAAAATTATATATTTTTGTACCTACACTTTCCAACTAGCAAAAATTATATATTTATTTAAACAATGAAAGAGAGAGAAGATAATGAAAAAGAAACATGTGAATTGGGTAACTAGAAGGTAAGACAGCATGTGTGAGAATGATATCATGGAGGGATGGAGATGAATTGAGCAGTGGCGGATCCAATGTCAAAAACTATGTGGGGCACTAAAGAAGGAATTTGTTAAGGAGAAAGAATAAAATGGAAAACAAGTGCTGATGAGGGGGTTTGAATCCTGCTCCTCAAACACAATTTAAGGCACCCTTCTCCAAATGAGCTAGCAGATACTATATTTTAAGGGCAAGTTCAAAGATTATTAAAAAGGAGTGTGGGGCACGTGCTCCACCCCTTTAGCTGTAGATCCGCCCCTGGAATTGAGTATCTAGAGCTTCCTTTTTTTTTGTGGTGAAGATGTTCATTAGAGAGAGAGAAAGAGAGTGATGAAGATGATGGATCTAAAAATTAAGAAATTATAAAAGAAAAGAAAAAATAAAAGATATTGTGAGGTTTGTTGAACAAAAGATGTGGTTAGGATGATATTTTTGTTTTTT
>NW_010924318.1:0-863 GCF_000633955.1 Camelina sativa | reverse complement strand
GAGGTTGAGCTTGATATAGACTTATCAACAACGGATCTGGGAGGGTTCATACTCGGTTCAAGGTTAGGGAGTAGGACAGAGGCTTGAAAAGCAACACAACACATAATGTTCGAGAAAAATACAACTCCACCTAAATTCAACATCAAGTTTGCATTCGTTGACAAGTAAAGTGCATATATCCATTTGGTTTCGAGAAAGGAGTAAGCTAGTCTTCTCTAAGGATAGTGTTACTATGACCGAATGGGAGAGCATTCTCGCCATTATCAAGCAAATACGATTCTGAGTAAGGCTAAGAAGAGCAATTAAGAAATCAGACTGGATATGGGACACCGTGGCGTTAATGGGCTACAAAGATAAGCGAGGCCTATCCCAACAAACCCTAGGGTTGCTGGTGTTGGGTGATGGGAGAAAATGTCGCCGCCGTTCTGCAAGATCGTAGTGGCGTGCGTCGGTAAAGCACCTATGGGAACCATCCGCCAGCTTTTGAGCTTGCCGTGTGCCATCGGCGTTCCCAAAAGAAAAGGCACACCTGATGGTCCAAGAGAAGCTCATGTCATCAACGAAACCCAGTGGGAAGGAAACAATGGTGGTGCCGGTGCTAGTCCAGATATAGAGCCAATTGGTGTAGCGATGAAGTCTTGCTCGGATGTATGAGATGAGGAGCAGCTGGACTGTTGTGAAGCTTCTGGCATCGGGTTCATGAGCGGGACTTCTTGGAAAGTTATAATTGGATTTTTAGGGAAAAAATACTTAGAGGCAGAACAAAAGACTAGGGAGAAGCTTATGTAGATTAGAGAGAGGTTAAAAGGGTTTGTCAACCTCAAAAAGAGGTGAGTTCTTACAACAAGAGTTAACATAAACAA
>NW_010924317.1:0-863 GCF_000633955.1 Camelina sativa | reverse complement strand
CAGAAATACAAGAAAGAGCAAAGTAATGTCATAGTAAATCCACATTACCTTCAAACCTTGGTAACCATATATCTTGCCATCGCCATCAATGAAATCATTCAAGTCAACTGGCTTCACGCACGAAATATCAGGGGAATCAACTTCCTCTTTGCTGGAAACTATAAAATCACCCATCACGAAAACAAACATCAAAATTATGTAACAACAAACAAACCTTAAAGAAGCTTCACACATAAAATACTTTTATGACTGACTCATTAAGCTAACATCATATGGCAAAAAAAAAGATAAACACGTAAAATCAACAAAACCTCAGTATATAGATCTGCTCTACATGTTCAACATCAGAGAACTACCAATTTGAGTATTGTGACATGACACAGAGCAAGGGACTAAATCACAACAATTCGGCTCATGATGTTCTTAATAACGATTATTACACCCATTCCATATACGAATTGCAACAAACACGGAAGTCGAAAGCAGGAAACGAAACCCTAATTTCCGTACGAAGCTATGTCCCCAAAAATCAAACTCAAATGATCCAAAATCAAAATACGCACCGAGATAAATATTGATGCACTCGTTAGCCTCCACACCAGTATCTGCAGATAAGAAACGGATTAAAGGAAAATACGAAATCAGAGCTACGCAAGTGGGGTAATCGCGAGAACAGGAAGAAAAAAAACAAACAAGAACAGAAATGACTTACCGGCGGGAGAAAACCCGACACGACGACGCTTCTTAGGCTCGGTATCTGGACCGGCGGCGGCTTGCTTCTTCTGAACCATGGATTCTCCGGCGAGACTAAGGCGGGAAGAGAGTGAGACTAAGGCGGGAAAATTGGAGGGTTAATGGGGAAA
>NW_010924316.1:0-863 GCF_000633955.1 Camelina sativa | reverse complement strand
AGCCAAATAAACTAGGTAGAGTCGGTAGGAGAACAGAGGGTTAGAAATAAGGAACCTGGGCTTTTGGAAGTTGGACAAGATCTTGCAACTCGGGAGGTAGTCCAGTAGCAAAAGTAGATCTGTCAAGCTCAGGGGGTGACTTGTAATCAAGGCGGTAACCCAGCAACCGAGAGAACACACTGCTCTGACAGTTTCCTCACCAGCCGTCGTCTCTGCCTGCCAAGGCTCGGGTGACGTTGGAAAAGAAGATACTGTAGAGACAATTACCATTCCAGATCGGGAATTAGAAAAGCAGAGGGGCTTGGTTTCCACCGGCAGTGAGCCTGAGTCGGGGTTAGAAATAGAGGAGCTTGTCAGTCTCCTCCGACCTCTGTATTCGGTGATGCGCGAGCCTGTGCCTGGATCTGATTGATGGGCGTGGGTATGCGAAGGTTGCAAAATAAGACTCAAAAGGGGGAAAAAGGAGAGGGCAAGAGGCCTAAGGAAACAGCGAAAGAAGAGAAACGAAGTTAAGGTTGAGATACCCCGATGCCGGTTAGCAAGAACCCCACTGGCGTCAGAGAATTTTGGAGGGTAGCGGCGCCTCAATATTCGAGCTTGGAAGAGAAACTTTAGGTTTTAGATTGCCATGTGATTATATTTAGTCAAAGTTTTTCTTTCTTTTGCTATGAATTGAGTGTTGATAGGATTATATGTCTACTTTTTTAAAAAGAAATTAGACTTAAATTCAATAGTGTATTTTTTTTTTCATTTGCTGTCCTACGATACCATGTCGGTGAAAATTATTACGTACGGTGTCAATTATATACATAGACGACCAAATAAACAGAAGTGATTTTTCCATTTTTTTTAATTCACTAGGT
>NW_010924315.1:0-863 GCF_000633955.1 Camelina sativa | reverse complement strand
AACACATGCAGTTCGTCCTCGAAAGCACCACATCTCTTACACCTTGCAGTTTCAGAAAGACCTCTTTTTGCTAGATTAGGGCCGACTGCAAGTGCACCAACTACAAGTTTCCATAGGAACTTCCTTAGTTTGGGAGGCAGCCTTGCATTCCATATAACTTTATTCCAGTTAAAACTGTCAGTAGTTGGCTGTTGGGGAAACTGTTTTGCCAGAGCATAACCTGTTTTGGAAGAGTAAGATCCTGATTTTTCAGGTAACCAAACCAGAGAGTCTGTCAGGGGAACAGAGCTGGGAATTAAATTACGGATTTCAGCCTTATGTTGAGGTAAGAGATGACGAATGACGTCCACGTTCTAGTCTTTGGAGTTTTGACAAATGAGATCACGAACCTTAAGTTCTGCAGTTGCTTCAGTTGGGGGACCAAAAGGGCGTTTAGGTTGGGAAAGAGACAGCCATGGATCATTCCAAACATTGATAGTAGCACCATCTCCCACTGCCCATCCTAAACCCTTGGTCAAAAGGTCTCTACCTACGAGGATACGACGCCAGCCGTGGGAAGCTACTCGTGGGGAAGAGGAACATGTCAGAAATGTAGATGAGTTGCAATATTTATTTAAGAGCACTTTAGCCAACAACGAGTTTGGTTCATTGAGTAATCTCCATCCTATTTTGGCAAGTAAGGCATCATTGAACTGTTCTACGTCCCGAAAGCCTAACCCACCAGCATATTTGGGCTGTGTGAGAGAGTCCCATGCGACCCAACACATTTTTCTCTTATCGGCCTTATCGTCCCACCAGAAGCGGGTGAAGACGGACTGAATTTGTTTGCAGAGCGAAACAGGGAGTTTGAAGCAGGACATGGA
>NW_010924314.1:0-864 GCF_000633955.1 Camelina sativa | reverse complement strand
GAAGTTCTGAGGCGAAAAAAGATAAAGCTGGTGAATGCTTAAAAAAAATGAAAGGTGGACAAACCCCCCTGCTGCTTTGTTTTATCTCTTCTGTTCTACTTCTGTCCTACTTCTGTCGTTTCAGTTTTTTTTTTTCTCTCTCTGGCGGATACATTAAGCCCGTAAACATAAATGGGCATCTTTGGCCCAAAAAGCCTAGTATTACACTATATCACTATTACGAATGAGGCCTGTACGCTGGGCTCTCTTTCACACGTGCGTCTTACAAGAGATGAACAAAAAATCGCAAGACCGTAGAACAAAGGTTAAGGTTGTGGGCCTTGTGGCTGTCTGATTTAGAGAATTCGTGTTTACTCTTTTGGTCGTTGCCACTTTTAGTTTTTAACTTTTTATACAGATTCCAGTAAATTAATTACAAGAGATAATCATACGGTAATTTTGGATCAAAGATAATAACTAAATTAATTAAATAAGCTGTCTACGCTAACGATGGAGAGAAGTATTGGAATATTTATCAAGAGCTGTACTAAATAGATTATGATTATTATATATCTCACGGTTTATAGCAGAATTTACCAAATTACAAACAGACGACTTTGCAATATATATATATATATATATATATATATTCATTCATCTACGTTATAATATCAAACACAAATATTTTTGTAAGTTCCCCAAACAAAAAAAAAAAGTCATCTTATTAGCTTATACAAAAATCATACTTGTTGAAAAGATGTAGAGGGGGGTCCATAATTCCAGCTAAGCTATAGAGAGAAGGTACAAGAGAAGAAGTTGTAAAAACTGTGGGAACCACGTCAAACAAACACACATATGGAGAGGACCACAATCTCTACGGCTCTT
>NW_010924313.1:0-864 GCF_000633955.1 Camelina sativa | reverse complement strand
CCAGAACACAACAACGCTTGCCGGAGCTCCGACTCCTCGAGGAATCCACTCCAGTCTCTATCCGCCGACTCAAAGCTCTTTACAATCTCCGGATGCGTTTCCGGTGAAAACAACCCAGAGGAGGAGCTGAATTGTTGAGTTGGTTGATACGCGTAACGGTACCTGTTTTCACCGTCGTGCTGCTGATGAACGTACGATTCTGGTAGCTCCGGTGCCGACGGTGCGTAGGCGTTTGAGTACGCCATTTAATTAGAAGGTTAGAGATGGCCTTTAAGATTCTCAAATTCTCTAGAGGTTGAAGACGACTGTTTCTGATTCCGCGTGTCTGATAAATGTTTTAATAGTGTAACAATTGGACGGTGGAGATTTAACCGAATTAATCCAACGGTGAGATTGAGAGCGTGCTCTTAACTCTTTAGTGCTAATCAATTGGGATATGGGCTTTTATAATTAATGGGCCAATATACTAGTACGGCTATTTGACGGTGATGATTTAGTAAAACTAATCCAACGGTCAATATTTGAGCGCGTGGTCATAACTCTTTATTGCTTATTAGTTTAACACGGGCTTTTATACTAATGGGCTGAGTTTGGTGGGCCGATCTGTTTTCTTTTATTAAGATAAAGGGCGGGAAAGACGGCGAGAGGGGAGAGAGAGTGAAGATGGAGTCGGAAAAAGTGGTGGTGGACGAGCTGCCGCTAGCTATCGTGCGCCGGGTAGTGAAGGAGAAGCTGTCGGAGTGTTCGCCGGATTATGACGTCAGTATTCACAAGGAAGCGTTGCTCGCATTCTCCGAGAGTGCGAGGATCTTCATCCACTACCTCTCCTCCACGTACGTACGCCTTATAAAACCCTAAGTTTCT
>NW_010924312.1:0-864 GCF_000633955.1 Camelina sativa | reverse complement strand
CTGCATGAGTATCTGTTCGATATGAATAATCAATGTTTTCGTATTTTAAGAATACTTTATTAACTGAACGGTTGAAACTCTAAATTTCAGACTGCATGCCTTCCTTTTTTTATTTTCAACTTGCATGCTGACATCTTTTAATTATGATGCATTGGGCTATCGTTTTTGAAACTTCATTGGAAAACTAAAAGTCTTCCACTTCATATTTCTTTTTAAGTAATTTATATGTAGTTAATTTTTATATTTTTGTTTAAAGGAAAATTACTGGTTATTAAAACCATAATTCGTTATATGTAACTAATTTGTTTAGCTCATTATATGTAAAGAAATAATTTAAATAATTCATTTTATATCAAAGCAAGAATTTTTCAAAATCCAACTACTAAATAAATATAAAATAATTAAAATCCCATAAAATCCCTAGAACGCCATAAAAAATTGTGGAAGCCAGTCTTCTATCCGCGAGTCCTCTTCCTCGATCTCCTATAATTCAATTAAGTAGAACGTGAAAAAGTTTATAAACGAATTTCGTTTTCATCTATTTTATAGCATGAACAAAGATGTTATTCTTACAATTCCATCATTTTCACAACCTCATAATTGCGAGGATTGAGTGTTAGTCGCNTCGCGTACAAACTGTAGAAGATATACTTCTTTTTCCTGCAAAGTTATAACAGAATTTATTCCTTTAAATACACGATCATCAAAAATATGCAATAATTTTTATTAAATTAATTGTATACCTTGGAAATCTTCAATAACACCCCAACGAATAACACAAATTAAACGTTCACCCTGTAATGATTTTAAAGCATCTTAGAATTCCGCAGCCGTTTTTTCGAATAATTCACACCTTAGTAGGGT
>NW_010924311.1:0-865 GCF_000633955.1 Camelina sativa | reverse complement strand
ACGTTTTGACAAATGGTTTTACTCTGCTGGAATTGAGCGTTTCCACCTCAGATGAAGATACTGCCTATTCAGCCGAGGATATGGTGCTTCTAGTCTCAGGTACTCTCTTCAAGTCGATCTATTCTCTCTTTGTCTAATTGATGGGTTTTGTTTTGGTGTAGTTTTTTTTGTATTTTCAGTGTCTTTTAACGTGAAANAGGATTTGAAGCGCTGAGAGGGATCTGATGATGGACATGCTTGGAGCACTTGATCCCGGGAATCCCCAGAGGTATGCATTAATAGATGAAACTGCTGGTTTTCTTTCAAGTAATGGAAGCTGCTTCTTATGGAGATGTGTTGTAGCAGAGTTTTTTAAAAGAAGAACTTATACTTAACTCAATTGAGCAATGTTGTACTTATCAAAAACATATAATGACTCTTGTGAACACTACAAGTCTACAACGTAGGTTTCTGTTCCTTCATCCGATGCTGTTTCCGCACATTTAATGTGGGTTTTGCTAAAGGTTAAAGTACTTTACTTTTTTTTTTTAATTCTCCAGAGACTAGGAACTTCTGTGTTAATGATAGACATTAAATGATATTTTGCAGCGTGTTCTTCAGCTTCACGATGATATCGCAAAGGTCGGCTCTGTTCTTTGCTATGATTATGACTACTGCAATGTTGATTCTCTTGAGAATATAGGTATGTCCCTTTCTAGGTCTTTTGGCTACTTGCAGCATGAATTAGTATAACTTCAGCAGCTGCATTTGTGACCCACTATTTTAGTATAAGTATTAGAAAATCCCTTCTGAATCTAAAGCATCTTTGTGATTTTGATATTTTCTTTTATTTGCATAATAGCAGCTCTGTACTTAAAGTCAAAGC
>NW_010924310.1:0-865 GCF_000633955.1 Camelina sativa | reverse complement strand
AATGTATCCGTGGGAAAATCGAAGCTCTGCCACAAAAACCCATCCGGGTCGTCATTATTGGAGTCTTTCACCACGAAGTTTCCGTTATCAAGAAGCTGTGCCACCATTGGAGATCTCACGCCTCCTCTGTTAATAGTGATCGACCAGACATGAGAATTATTCTCATCTGAAAGAACGAGATCATCGTCGGAGAAATGGAGTGTTCCTACTGATAAGTAGAAAGGGTTATATCTGTTGGCGACCCATATACGTGTTTTCTTAGGATCGTTCTTGTACCATATACCCAAATACCAATGCGGAGTATGCTCAGAGGCAGAGCGAAAAAGCCCTAGCTCAAAAACATTTCCAGGAGACACGATCGTATCGTTGGCTGAAATGGTTCGATTTTCTCCTGTGGACAATGAACAGGAAGGTGGAAGCCTAAATAAGATCAGGGATGAAAGTAAGATGACCAAGGTATGATAACTTAACTTGGTTGTTCTCATGTTTTTTTCCTGACACAGTGACAATATTTTGTGTTTCTGCATCTCATCTAACCAAGGACGAAGCATATTGTAATATATAGAATTTTCCAAATTGTTAACACAATTAGGTAGGCTACCTAATTTATTTAAATACATATCAGTTTTCACTAGTTTTTCAACAACACTACATATGTTATGTCACATAACGTAATTGCAACTTACTATTTTTTCAACAACACTACATATGTTGCATACCTTAAAGCCTTAAAGATATGCGTAGAGGTTGTTTATAACGAGCCTAATAATGAGTGTCAATTTTTTTTTTTAAACTAATATTTAAATCGCAATATCAAATTTTACAACATCTTTTAAACATTTTCCCGCAGACAACTAAAAGACAT
>NW_010924309.1:0-865 GCF_000633955.1 Camelina sativa | reverse complement strand
GGGAACCTATCCTTGACTGTTATCCCATTGAGCTCCCTGTAATCAACACACAACCGCCAACTGCCATCTTTTTTCTTAACCAACACGACAGGAGATGCGAATGGGCTAGAGCTAGGTTGTATAGTTCCCCCAGTCAACATATCTTCTACAATTTTATCAATCTCATTCTTCTGATGAATGGCGTATCTATATGGTCTCTGATTCACTGGGTTTGCACCATCAAAAAGCTGAATCTTGTGGTTATGGTGCTCCCTGAAAGGTGGCAACTCGCTAGGCTCCGCAAATACTTCTGGAAAATACTTCACTACAACATCTACTTCTGCAGTTATTTCCTCACTCCCAGTTAACGAATATACAGACACTTCCGTAGGATTAACAGTCTGATCATTCGCTTTTCCTTCGACCCTCACCTCGTTAACACAAATCATAGAAACTTGTACCTCTTCTTCATCCATTTTCTTGAGCTTCTGAGCTTTAACATCCCTTACAGATCCGTTCTGGATTCCATACAGCATCACTCTCTTTTTGTTCCACATAAACTCCATTTCAAGTAACTTGAACTCCCAAGTTATTGGTCCCAACGTTGATAACCACTGTATGCCTAAGACCATATCGCACCCCCGTAAAGGAATCAACAACACGTCTGACTCAAAGAATGTGGTCCTGAACCTCCACTGGAATCCTTCAATCTTGCCTTCGATTCCCAGTTTACGACCATCAGCCACTGAAACTTGAGTTAACTTCGAAGTTTGAACCTTACAACCCATCCTTGCTGCCATCCTTGGATCCACAAAATTATGAGTGGAGCCAGAGTCAATCAATACAAAAATTGGTTTCTTACCATAAATTCCTTTAACTCTCATCG
>NW_010924308.1:0-866 GCF_000633955.1 Camelina sativa | reverse complement strand
CGGTCATGGTTCATCAACCAGGGTTAAGGGCCTGTCTCCTTAGAAATAAAGGAATCAGAGGTACGAGCCTATAGAACAGATCCTGTTCAAGTAAGGTCGTGACCATAGACGCTTAGTCTCCGTTATATATACTGAAACTTTGCTCTTCATAATAGCGATGTGGGACAAAATTTAAAGGATCATATTAAAAGCTAAAGAGGATACATGGGTAGTAGTGATAATTGGTTGAAGGCCCACGTAGTTATATATGCAAAGCCCATCCCTAATTAGCGTTACAGCTTTTGTATGAGTAGAATTGGNATAGACGCTTAGTCTCCGTTATATATACTGAAACTTTGCTCTTCATAATAACGATGTGGGACAAAATTAAAGGATCATATTAAAAGCTAAAGAGGATACATGGGTAGTAGTGATAATTGGTTGAAGGCCCACGTAGTTATATATGCAAAGCCCATCCCTAATCAGTTTGTGAAAGTGTATTCAGTTCCTGCTTTTAATTCAAAGTTTGTCATGTATAACGACCGAGCTAGTCAACGAATATGAAAATGCAACTCTCGTAATAATTTTACCGTATAATTAAGTTTGTGTTGAGTTACTGTATAAATTGTTTGTTTCTTGGGGTCACCAAACCATCTCAATCAAGCAAATCATTCTCCTCTAAAGAAAATATTAAAAAAAAAAAAAAAACGAAACAATAGTCACCATGGAAAGTAAGATCAAAACTCTTCTCTCCACGATTCTAGTTGTGAGTACTTTGTGTGCCACTACTTTAGTGAACCCGGGGCTAGCTCAACTACCAACCATTCCTGGCTCCCCAACTGATCTTGCAAAATGTTGGTCATCGCTCCTTAAAATTCAAGGTTGCG
>NW_010924307.1:0-866 GCF_000633955.1 Camelina sativa | reverse complement strand
TTTTCTCACTTAAGCTTGTGGGTAACTCTCTTTTGAAGAGAGAAAGAATCTTTTTCAATAATTTAATACATGGAATTTGATTGTAAAACAAAAGTAAAAATAAATCCGTGCTAACCTCTAGTTTACAATATGATATTGTTGACTATAATACTACCGCAATATACATGATAATAGAGATATGACGAAAGCTATCAACAAAAGTACGTTTCTGATACATCTGGCGAAATGTTTGGTATCTCTACATGTACTACAAAAACATTGTGCATTCATATAATTAGACGATATCGATTAACATAGTTATGCTATAGTTAAAGTTAGGCTCGTACTTTTGTAGAATGGTTGGATATATAATTCATCGCATGCAATAATCGGAAGCTTAATCATACAAACAAAACAATACCTCTTTGTAGAGAGCTTGCATGTGTTATATCTCTCTTATTTCCCCCCTAAGGGCTTTTGCAATTTACCCGAAATAGAACGAATAATTTCAAATTAGTGCTCCTCTAATTTTGATTAAACAGTTAATTTCATTGTCGGCAAGAAGAGGGAGATGGAAAGAAGGAAAAGGGCGACATTCAAGAATCAAGATAGTTAAGTGGAAAAGGGAGACATAACTGCATTGGCAGCAAAATAGTTACTATTGAAGTCTGTGTATCCAAAAGAACCATGTGGCTTACAAAAATTCCTTTCCTTTCTTATATGGCTAGAATTTTGCCAACGGTCTTCTGAATATTTTCTTTCTTTGATCTTATCTGCATCATAATATATACCTCCAATGTCACACAATTTTTCGGATCAAAGTCATCAAAACATAAACTTTTCTTTTGCGTTTGATCTTGTAACAATCCCAACCCAACTATGAAAAT
>NW_010924306.1:0-866 GCF_000633955.1 Camelina sativa | reverse complement strand
CACTATGAAATGAACGAATGTGAAAAGTATAATGCGGACTCGTTTTTGTCATTAATCTTGCATATACAGTCAAGTTGTATATACCACATTGTCGAATTGGTAAAAAAATATTACTAATCATTTCGCCATTCTGCAAATCATAATTTTTTGTTATTCTTCTTTAAAATTCTTTTTTTAAAACAATGTTTATATATGTAACATCTGATATACATTTGCCCGTATGATCCCTCAGATTATGATAATGGTCGTGGTGGTAGCTCAAATTCTTGTGATGAATTGGAGAGATTCGACACGTTTGATGAGGATTACAGGTCAAGCTCATCATCTTCTTCATCGTCGTCCTCGTCTTCCTCGAAAGATCGGAGATTGATAAAGGCTTACCCACGTCAATGGTTTAGCGGTTGTCCACCTCGGAACCCAAGAAACAATCATACTGGTTATCGTTAAAAGTTCTTCTCTTTAATCATTGTTTTGTACCAGATTAATACTTAAAACAACGACACCGTCGACACGATGAATTTACAAAATAGTATCAGACTTCGAAAAATTATCCGAATATAGTAAAAACATTCATATTTTTTTTTTGGAGTCTTGTTTATTTTTTATCTATCAAATCTCTTAGAAATATATAATCAACATTTTGATAGTAATACTTTGAAAATGACTTAATTGCAAAAATCTTAACTAAAAAAAAGAAAGAATTCTATTTATTGTATTTATGGGCCAGTTATCTAATATCTTAAGCCCATATATATCTTCGATTGGGCAGATCCAAGTATGTATGAGATAGATGTGGCAGCTGGACCCAAACAAAACAAAAAAATCATCAACAGCTGTAATACTTGCTTCAAATTTCATAAATGCCC
>NW_010924305.1:0-867 GCF_000633955.1 Camelina sativa | reverse complement strand
ATGGAAAGTTTTATTGTTACATGTTTCATTAGAATGCTTTTCCACACCAAGATCATGTCGACTGAAAAAGAGATAACATACGTCCTACTGTTTTTGGATTGACAGTAGTTATGAGGAGAACAGCTGGTTTGACTTCACTTTCATTCCATCTTTCTCTAAATAGCACAGCAATGGTTCCCCAGAGGTATATACGAATGGTCTGGCCACTGTATATGATAATTATGTTTTTTGTTTTTATAAAACTTGATAGAAATGGAAGACAAAGAAAGAAAATCCTTTAATGAAGCACCCTCTGAAAGAATAATGGTAGAATGCATTACTCTTTAAGTTGGAAATGTAAGAACACCCTATCACTTGATCGGCTGCCTTCCACTTGGAGAGCTGATTCCAGTGTTGAAGGCGAGTGGATATTGTCGCCAACAATTAGACGAACCTGGCCAATGACATCTACGATAAACAGGGCAATAAGAACGTACATAAATGGATTGGAGTGTATGGTCTTAATAAATAAAGAACAGTTTTGATTAACTTACCAAATAGATCTGCATTAGTGTCTATAATAGAAGCGAAATCTTCATAGTTACGGAACCGAAATTTCTGTTCGTCGATCTTATGATCTCCAATAGGCTCCAATACCATTGATGTTTTCTCAGTAAAAACGATCCCATGTTTGTGGTCTGGGACTTTGTACACCTTTTGGGTAGAAATGATCATGAAATTGTTCAGGGTGTAAACAGAGTTGGATTTCAGACGACCTTCGTAACGGAATAGACGGTTTGCTGGTATGTAGGCTTGGACTGCATTAGACTGTAGGTTTCGTTTTTGAAGAGTGTTTATTGAAAACATATATGCACAAAATACCTTAGA
>NW_010924304.1:0-867 GCF_000633955.1 Camelina sativa | reverse complement strand
TCTATTTCTGTGCTCTACTAAAATAACCTCTTTTTAACTTAAATGTATAAGACCGGACAACTCGAGTAAAAAAGTCAAAACAAAAACAAAATAATATGAGCAACTTTGTACATAAAGCATTCAATAGTCTTAGGGGCTTATCTTTTTGGTTAATGAATTTTTCCCTAATTTTTCTTATACAAAAAAAAATCCCTTTTAAAATAATTTATCATTTCAAGGAATTAATTATCTGATTAGGAAAATTAGAAGAATTCATTCGATACCTGATCCAAAAAAAAAAAACTGTACAAATTCAAAAACAAGCCCAAAAGAATTTCAAAAGTGTCCAATGTGTGGTTTTTTTTTTTTTTGGCTCAACAACTATTTTCATTCACCAATCATTGTACACATTGTTTATCCACTAATACAAGATGATTAACCCATAATGGCATTATTGAGTACAGCTTAGAATCATAGTTCCCTGAAGAGAGAGATTCTCTTGCTACCCGATCTGCCACACTGTTAGGGGCATACACGATTTGAACTTCCTGAAACAGAGAGAGCAGACCATATATTTCCTGAAGCAAAGGAACAAAAGCTGGCCAAACCTCCCCACTGTTTAGTAAATTGACCATCCCCAGTAAATCAGATTCAAAAATAACTTTTGTGTAGCTCAGCCGAACCATTGAAGACATTGCTCCTCTCATTGCTTCCAATTCAACTTCCAACACTGATCTTGCACATCGAACAGCCTGCGCTCCCGACATAAAACATCTCCGGAATCATTTCTGAGGACCCATCATGTACCACAATGGTTGTCCGCTCCATTCCAAGCCCCATTAGTGTTACATTTGACCCATTCCCTTGGAGGAGGTTTCCATCGTACTA
>NW_010924303.1:0-867 GCF_000633955.1 Camelina sativa | reverse complement strand
CAGCAAGACAGGGCAATGGATGGAGAAGTATTTGGAGGATGGAAGCACAGCCAGTTTGATTAGTTTCGTTCCTTACTGTTTTGCTGATTCTATGTTACTGTTTTATCTTTAGTGTCAACATCATTAAGCTATTCATAAGTTTGAAAAAAATATTATTTAATCTTCATAATGTATCATGATTTGTTGGTTGTAGAGAATCTTTAACTTAGTAAGAGCATGTTTATGAAATCTCATTGTATTTATAATAAAATTATACAGAAATGTATAAGCAAAAAAAAAATGTTACAAAACAGGGTTTAGTAGGATACACATGTTTACGTATTTTTGAACCATATAAATAAAAAAAATTCTCTATTTCGCTGATCAACTGGTTAAAGAAGACGGCTCAACCATGAAATTAGCTATCCTGTTCAACAGGTTCAGACCAAAAACCGTTTCTTCGCAATTGATCTTGACTGTCAAATTCAGAACTTCGGTGCATTTGCCTTGGACTGTGATGGTAATCAAAAGAGGGATCTCACTGCTCAAGATTTTGCTGCCGAATCTTAATCGCAGGCCAGTTGCATCTTCGAGTGTATTTGCAACTGGTAAATCCACAGACACAAGGTGTAGATTTGAGTTGCTAAGCACCTTTAGTGTTATACATTCGCAAATGCTGAGAAACTTGTCTTTCCCATTCTCCATCCTTGAATCTTTAACATGATCGTCAAATGTGCACCTACCAAAATTGAAAGGAACGGAATCAATATGCAACATGAAAATGATCTTTCTGAAATGCAGAAGGTGAAAGTCGAAGTTTCTTATATATCAACCTCAAGTTTAAGTAGAGAGAGCAGCTAACCTTCGACTATACTCAAACATTCCAGG
>NW_010924302.1:0-867 GCF_000633955.1 Camelina sativa | reverse complement strand
GACAAGATGATTTACGCGAGCTCTAAGGATAGGTTCAAGAGAGAACTTGATGGGATTCAAGTGGAGCTTCAAGCTACTGATCCAACCGAAATGGGTCTTGATGTTTTCAAAAGCCGCACCAACTAAGAAGTATAAAAAGGAAACCCATACAAGGGTTCTTGAATAAGTTTGTTTCTGGAGTGAGATATGTTTCCTCTGACTGTTATGAAAAACTTTTTTAACTTCATTCTATTTGGTATTGTTGTCTGTCTTTGATGTGTTTAATCTATGACAACTATGAAGATGTGTTGCCCTTGTGATGGTTTTCAATTAGTTTACATTTGTACAATACTTGGGAATCAGATAGTGGCTTCAAGCCTTGTCTCATCATCCCTCTGATTTTATCTTATACATCCGTATATGTTATGACTCCCTATATCAAGCATCTCCTTTAACCAGAAGGTGGCTATGTTCTTTGGTTTCTTGGTGTTAGTGATCAGTCTTTTGGGTCTTGCGAATTACGATGTAAACAGAGTCAAAGCACGTCAAGCTTAGATGTGAAGAAGAAGCAGGCTAGGCTTCAGTTACAAATGGAGATGGAGAAATTGGATTTATGGCGGTGAAGTAATTAGGGAACTTTTCAGTTTCAATTATTAACAAAGTCCATTGTACAAATCAAATTAGCTCTAATCCTATATTTCTCTCATAAACAACTACAACTATAAAATCCTCGCTTACCTTTAACTACAATACTATCTAAGAAGAGGTTAGCTTGGACCAGAGAGCGTTTATCACAATGTAATTAACGATTTGGGGGAATATATATATATATATATATAACTTTTTTTTTTTTTTTGAGTTTACGATATGGTTTCAGTTTCGAGTTTT
>NW_010924301.1:0-867 GCF_000633955.1 Camelina sativa | reverse complement strand
ATAAATATGTATAGAGCTTTTTAATTTGATTTGTTTGTTGTACGAATGCCCGATTATCAGCTTTTGAATCTTCATCGATAAATCTGGAAACTTTTTCATAGCAATCAAAAATTTCAAAACATGCATCTAAATTGATAAGTAGTAATAACTGTTGTCTGTTGACATATGTAAGATAATTAAGTGATGGAGTTATTTGTTTTGGACGTGCTATGTTTTTTAATCGTGTAGTTAAAAAGATAAAATAAAAATAGAAAACTAAACTAGCTATGGGAGTTATAATTTTGGTTAAGAAACATTAATACTATACTGTTGTTTAAATTTCTTTATTAAAATATAATAATTTTAGTTTATTATGTGATATCTGTTGACATAAGTAACGAAAATATAATTAATAGATTTTGATTCATACTTATATTGTTAATATGATAAAATAAAAATATAAAATTTTAAAATAAACAAAATAGATGTTGAAGTGGTTTAATAGAAAAAGAATAAAATCTTACTTTTATATATATATATATATATATGGTTATTTAACATGAACGTCCCATTCGCTTATATTTGAGGAATTCAACGAGACATCATCAATAGTACAGTAGATTCTTATTTGAAAAGTCTGAACGTACAAAATGATCCACTTATCTGAGGAATTCAACGAGACATCATCAATAGTCAATTATGGAGCCTTGTGGGCAGCCCACATTCGTAAGTTGTGAATTGTGATATTTTCTCTATTATGGAGCGAATGGGAGGCAACAATCACAGCCAACCACACTTGAATATGACGATCAAATCCGATGGTCGTATTCTCACGTTACATTTGGAAAATGTTGAGCTTTTATATTGATTTTTTTTTTTTTTTTTTTT
>NW_010924300.1:547-868 GCF_000633955.1 Camelina sativa | reverse complement strand
CGAGAGAAAACATTGATTCGTAGCATTAAACAGCTATGTTACTCTTTATAGGGTCAAAACATGTAAAAATCCAATGCATTTGACTAATTATAAGAGCTCGGGTTGAATTTGGAGTGTTTAGACACCACTCATACCCATTTTGTCCCGAAACAGGCTAAAACCAAGAAAACGTTGATTCAAAGCAGTAAACAGCTTTGTTACTGTTTCTAGGGTCAGAATGTGTGACAATCCAATGAATTTAACTATTTGTAAGAGTTCGGGATGAATTTGGAGTGTTTAGACAACAGCTACACCCGTTTTATCACAAAGGAGGCTTAAATC
>NW_010924300.1:0-386 GCF_000633955.1 Camelina sativa | reverse complement strand
AGGCTAAAACCGAGAAAACGTTGATTCAAAGCAGTAAATAGTTTTGTTACTGTTTTGAGGGTAAGAATGTGTGACTATCCAATGCATTTAACTAATTATAAGAGTTCGGGATGAATTTGGAGTGTTTAGACAACAGTTAAACACGTTTTATCCCAAAACAGGCTAAAACCGAGAGAAAACATTGATTCGAAGCATTAAACAGCTATGTTACTCTTTCTAGGGTCAAAATATGTAACAATCCAATGCATTTGACTAATTATAAGAGTTCGGGTTGAATTTGGAGTGTTTAGACACCACTAATACCAATTTTGTCCCGAAACAGGCTAAACCGAGAAAACCTTGATTCAAAGCAGTAAACAGCTTTGTTACTGTTTCCAGTGTCAGAA
>NW_010924299.1:0-868 GCF_000633955.1 Camelina sativa | reverse complement strand
TGCGGGAAACACTGATGAATGATGATGACTCAACTCCTGATGGATTGTTCACTTCTTTTTTCTATCTTTCTAATTATCCATTATTGTTGTTCTGAGAAGTCAGAATATACATAGAGTTGGCAGAGAAGAAGCCTCTTCTTCAGTTTTTGTTTGTATATGTGACCGTGATGTTTTGTTTGTTTCGAGTTTGGTTATAGAATTTGTTTTAGCCATTATGTAGCCAAAGATCCCATTAAGAATATAAAGAAGAAGAGCTTGGTTAAAACCAAATCCTTTTAGTTCACAGCTTATTACTTGCTTCTTTCGAAGAAGGTTGAATCCTTGTTGAATTTATTAGGTCTTATTGTGAATTCGAGACCAATAGACAAAAGCGTANGTTAAAACCAAATCCTTTTAGTTCACAGCTTATTACTTGCTTCTTTCGACGAAGGTTAAATCCTTGTTTTATTATGAATTCGAGACCAATAGACAAAAGCGTGACAAAGAAGAAGCATGTAAATTTCAAACAGAACTAGCACAAGTAATAAATCTACAAACTGAAAAGAAACNGTAAATTTCAAACAGAACTAGCACAAGTAATAAATCTACAAACTGAAAAAAAAAAAAAAAGAAGTAACTAATCTTGTTGTGTCTATAATACAATCCCACCACCTAACGCAGAACATATATGTAAAGCCACAATGCCAAAGACTTGTATTATCACAAGTTAAAACACACTCAAAGCCACCAACATTTGTTTTATCTCTCTACTCTTTTGTGCCGGTGTATAGAGATACACACATGCATGTTAAAAAGAATGACCAAAAAGTGTGTTTCACCTATTAAAACTCTTTGTGGGCAGGAGGTAATGCGGGTCTCTCGCTGAGAA
>NW_010924298.1:0-868 GCF_000633955.1 Camelina sativa | reverse complement strand
TATTGGTATCGTAAATTCGGTTCAAGTAGTCAGGTTCTGGAATTGAGTTCTCTAAAAAGGAAAAAAAAATAAATATATAGATATGTGAACGTGGTTTTAAGCATGATTATCATTATCTAAGTAAATTACAATATATTAAAACACATCATTATCTAAGTAAATTACAATATATTAAAACACATATAATAAAAGAGTTTGATCATTATCTGTTAAGTATAGGATTAGGAACTAGGCATGACGAAAATTAAACCGTAACCGTATTTCGGACTGTGTCTAAACCGTAACCAAACCGTAATTATATAAAATGGTTAAAAACTGTAATCGTGAAACATAAATATATGGTTAAATTATATTAACCATCACCGTTGGTTAAGCGTAACCGAATCAAAAGCGTTGGTTAACCGCAAGTTAAACCGTCATTTGGTAACCGTAATTGTTTTAAAAACTTAATAAAAATACTAATAATTATTAAATTTAATATGAATCATATAATAAATAGAAATATGAGTACACTAAAAAAATATATTAATTATAAATAAATAATATCAATTACATTATATCATCAAATAATATTAACCATATCATATTATCAAATAACTGTAACCGTATATAACTGTAACAGTTTCAAGCGTAACCGTATTTAACCGTAACCGTTTAACTGTTTTATAGAGTAGTATGTTTTGATAGAAGACTAAAATCTAGGGAAATATCAAAACAAAGATCTCCATATCATAGTAGTTGATATCTTGTGTTTTTGTCGGGTTTTAAACCTTGTTTTTGCATAGTTTTCCTGCATAATCTTGTCATTCTAGGTTGTTTTCGGAGCATATGCATCTAGTGTGTTATCTCTCAGGTTCTTGGAGTAATC
>NW_010924297.1:0-868 GCF_000633955.1 Camelina sativa | reverse complement strand
AGAAAGGAACAAACTTTGTAGAAGAAAGAAACGCTCAGTGTGATTTAATAAAATAAACAAGAAAAATAAAGAATCGATCTTTGTGTAAAAAAAAGAATGGGTTTTTCTGAGCTAAATAACAAAGAAAAAAAAAAGAGAAATCGAAGAAGAAGCAGAGAGAGAGAGAGTAGTGTGAAGACTGAAGAAGCAATTATTTAAAAAAAAAAAATGTTTTTCCAAAAAGAGTTTCATGGCTGGATTCACGGTTGTGAGAGTTTCTATTTTAATTATAATAGAAAAACTAAAATCAAACAACTCTCTCTCTTGTATTGACAAAGACAGAGACCATCTTTTTTGGTTTGCTAGATCTTAGTTCACACTTAAAAAAACGCTCAGCATCATCATCAAAGAAAGAAGAGGGAGGCAACAACGACAAAAACAGATATAATTAGCACATGGAGTATATGGGTCCATGCGATTTGATATCTTATTGGCTCTCTAGCCTTGATATTTACATCTCTCGTTGTTATTATGCTGATAATAACGTCAGTCAAATTTAAAGAGATAAGTATTAAGTACTAGCTAGTATTTGGTTTCTACAAATAATCTTGAAAAATAATACTTATGTATTTCAATAATTATATCTCAGCAATTTTTTTTTTGGGTTCAATTTTACAAACAAATCATTTTACTTTGAACGGACGTTGACGTCATGACTTGTGCATAACGAACCCTTGTGAATTAAGAATTATGATCATCTCTCCCAACTCATGCTTTCCAGTTTCCACTTGGGTGCAGCAGAAACATACGTGTCAAAGAAACAAGTGCTGATGATATAATGAGGAAGTTGGGGAAACTCATAATATACCCTTTGAGAGAAGCAAAAACC
>NW_010924296.1:0-869 GCF_000633955.1 Camelina sativa | reverse complement strand
ATTCCGACTCAGTCCAGACATCATCGGGACCGTATAAACCAGCAATCTTATTTCTTGCCCGCCGCTGTTTCGTGGATGAGTGAAAGAACTTAGTATTTTTGTCACCAACTCGTAACCAGAACTTCATACTTTTCTGTTAGCCAATATAACTCTTCATCCCAATAAGCCTCCTTTAGTTTCCTTTCTATACTCCGGATTTCTTCCTGCGAAATCGAATCATCCATTTTTGCTTACCGCAAGACCGCCTTCAACGAGGAAATAAAGGTCAGCCCAAAAAAAACATTGTTTCTTCGCCACCAAAAAATCGAATTACGGCAATTCGTTAACTTATCCATTAATCAAATCTGAATTAAGCTTTTAAAAATAGTTATAAAGATCAAATTTGAATCGTTACAAATTCTCTAACTAAGCACACTTAATGATAATTCAAGATACTTCCTCCTTAACTATGAAAGAAAGTAATGTATTACAAAAAAAAATTATAAATGATGTTATATATATATATATATTTCCGACACAAAAATTTAATTCATTTAACCCTACTACTTATTCGTACTATTTAGACTATTAATATAATTATCTTAAGTAATTTTGCAACTTTTTCTTAAGCATTCAACTAAGACGTCTTTATTGTTTTGACAAGAATTATAACCACCATGTTGCGCGAGACTATAATTTTTTATCATTAAGACGGACCATTAAATATAAATACAATTATTCAATATTAAAATATAAATCTATATGGATGTCCAATTTATTTTATTAAGTCATATGCATGTAACTTATTTATTTTTTTTAATATTTTTCACAATTTTTTTTTTATTTTCTGGTATATATTCGTCATCTCTTTTATCTACTCTTTTTTCATA
>NW_010924295.1:0-869 GCF_000633955.1 Camelina sativa | reverse complement strand
AGCCGCTTGTGCTCTTCTTGTCTTCAACTGAACCTCCCCAATCACTATCGGAGAATCCTACCAATTCTGGTTCTTCTACTCGCTTGAATTGAATGCCATAGTTCAAAGTACCTTTAACATACCTTAGAACTCGCTTGGCCTCTTGGTAATGTTGCATCGTTGGAGCAGCCATGTAACGAGACAAGTATGAACTTGCATACATAATGTCTGGCCGTGAAGCACAAAGATATAGCAAACCTCCGATCATGCTTCTATACTTTGTAACATCTTCAAGTTTCTCCTTTAAAACTTCTTTCTTTTTACCATTCGGTATTAAAGGTGTTGATAACATCTTGCAGTCTTGCATTCCAAACTTCTGCAGAAGCTTCTTGGCATAATTTTCTTGTGATAAGAATATGCCATTCCCGTCTTGAGTTACCTCCATGCCAAGAAAGAAACTGAGTTCTCCTAAATCTGTCATCTCAAACTCGTCCTTCATTTTTTTCTTGAAGTCTTCGATTTCTTCTAAGTTGCTTCCTGTGATTATGATGTCATCGACATACAAGCTAACCACCAATATTTCTTTTGTACCTCTCTTTACATAGAGTGCTGCATCGTTGATGCTTCTCTTGAATCCATTCTCAATGAAGTATCCATCAATACGCCCATACCATGCTCTAGGGGCTTGTTTTAAGCCATAGAGTGCTTTGTGGAGTTTAAGAACTTTACCTTCACTTCCTTCCTCTATGAATCCTGGAGGTTGTTCTATGTAAACCTCTTCTTCTAACTCGCCATTTAGAAATACAGACTTCACATCCATTTGGTAAAGTTTCCATTTGTTTTGAACACCAATGGCCATAATAGTTCTGATCGTATCATACCTTGAAACT
>NW_010924294.1:0-870 GCF_000633955.1 Camelina sativa | reverse complement strand
CAATAATTATTGGAAAATGTAACTCTGTTTTTATTTTTATTTTTACCGTAATCTAAGAATTTATTGTATTTTTGTGTGTTTCACTTATATTATATGAAAAAAAGGTCCAACTATTTAGTATTACTAACCCCACACAGTAGCACGAGCCAACTAAACTAAACCCGGAAAACAAACACGAGTACACGACAAGGCGACTATTTAAAAGAAAAATAAAATCAGGCCAAGTTAAACCCTAATTCCGAAATTTGGATTCATAGAGAGCGATCTTGAGCATCCCAAATCTCTCCAGTTCGATTAGAGCAAGGTTTCAAGGCGATTCGTTTCCAGTAAGTTCGTCGTTTTCATCTTTGTCCTCCGAATTTTCCGTCTGAACTAGTATTAGGCTTCTACTCTTTCCGTGTATTGTTGCGCTTGCTCATACAGTGATCGCTTCGTGATTTTTACAGGTAGTTTCGTCATGTCTTGGTGCACGATTGAGTCGGATCCTGGTACGTTTGTGTCTCCTTAGTGTTTTTATTACTCTTTATGGGGTTTTTGGGTTTGGGTTTGTGCTTGAATTGATTCTCACTGTGTTGAAGTTGTTTATTCGAACTTTAGAATGTTAAATCCTTGTTTTGCTTACTACTATATATCTTGTTTGTTTGATGTAAAGTTGTACAATCTGTGTTCCTAGTGATGTGAGTAGATGTGGGAATATCTGAAGGAGTCTGTGTTGTATGGGTTTGGTAAACATGGAAGATTATCTCCAGATTCTGGAGTATTATTCAACTGGTTATTTTTAGCTGCATCTGATGATGAGTTCATAGTTCCTGTAGATAGTTCGTATCCGGCTTGGATGATATTTGGGTTCATTTAGTAAAGAAGATATTG
>NW_010924293.1:0-870 GCF_000633955.1 Camelina sativa | reverse complement strand
TGTACCGCAACCTCTCTTTACAGCTTTACCCTTCCGCTTGTCCAACTTGAATCCAACTTTTCCACAGTTTAGGCCAGTCACGACGGCAAAATCTTGCAGAGCATACCTAATTGGTTTTCCCGCAAACACCCACCACAACTCGTACTTTCTATCCGTGACCAGTTGGCGTGACAGGATGTAATGTACAAACATCACCGAGAAAGTGTGGTTCCCCATTAACATCAAATGCCCAAACTGTGAATTTGCCAACTTCTCCAAATGGTCCTCATCAAGTGCCTTTTTGATGTTTTCTATCCATCGTAAATTGAAATAATTGTTGACCCTGTTTCTGCCAGACGGCTCACCCCCGGTCAAGAACAGGCGGTGTGGTAATCGACTTTCATCCATCTCCAGATACCTCTGCAACTCACCAACATTCTGAAATTAGTTATCTTCTAATTTGAGTCAACAAATAGTATGGACAATACGTGTATTGGGACCAAGGTGGCACTGAATGTATCTATCGACACCTCATGGTAACTGCAACTAAATTATGTAAGTGACTACCAAACAAGGAGTTTGTTTAGTTTAAAACCAAACTGTATCCACTTTCAACACATCTAATATTTCCGTTTTCGTTAACCCCTAAACGCCGGATCTAGTGACGGCGGCTGCTCCTAGTTCATCTACACGTCTAATCATAACTAGCGAGATTTGTGATTCACCCAACTAACATAGACACAGACTTACTCGGAATTGTTCACCGGGAGGGAATTTGACTGGGTACGCGATATTCCGATTATTGCCTCGAGATTGTCGATTTCTCCTGCAAATTCCTTGGGTAAAGCTGGCGTCTTCAACCCTCTTAATTTGCAGATATAGGAGGATCTA
>NW_010924292.1:0-870 GCF_000633955.1 Camelina sativa | reverse complement strand
TATATATATCTCGTCCCATCGATGGGTTTGCTGCATTATCTTTTTTCCTTTTTCTCTTTTAAACTCTAATTTGGGAAGGGGACCATGGTCGACGACACTCAGATATAATTTCTTCAATGATGTTGTGGTATGTCCTCCCCGTAAGTACTCGTCCCCGGCATGTTGTATTTGCATTCATGCATGTTCAGATGAGAAGATGAATTAAATTAAATTTAGTATTTACTAAATAAGAAAGAGTTTACTGTCTATTTTTTTGAAAAAGACTACGTCAGGCGATTTTTATAGCTGATAGTATATGTTTTCCATAGGCGATTTGTATTTTTTAATGGTCTAGGATCTCTAGGTAGGTACCACATTCTGTCCAGCAGGTTTTTTACATTAAGATTTTAGGTTCTCTAATATAATCACAAACTTAAGTTAATTATTAATTAACATGCTTCTGTCATGTAAACAATTTAAAAATCGCTTATGTGAAAATATAATTTTGTTTCTTTACTTATTACTTCAGAGCCAGAATGCGTTAGCGCACCAACGGGAAAGTTCGTTGAGTGTTGTGCATAAATTAAGTAAAGGCAACAATTTGGATTTCTTTGTAAAACCTTAATTTTTCTGCCATTGTAATCATATAATTTTGTCTGATCACCCTCTCAGCTTCTTGTTAAAATTAACTTATGTTCGGCATAAAGAAAAATTAGTTCACACATGGCCAAGAAAATAAATTTGCGCACGTGGATGGAGCACATGCACGTCTACGTGTAACTAGTTAGATGTATACATGCGTCTAACTTACTAGTTTCTAGTATACTATAAACCTTAAGAGAGAGCTTTTCAACAAACTAACTAAAAAGTTGTTACGCGTAAAGTTAAAGA
>NW_010924291.1:0-870 GCF_000633955.1 Camelina sativa | reverse complement strand
CTCTTCTAATAAGTCAAATGCATTGGATTGTAACATATTATGACCCTGATAGAGTAACGTAGCTGTTTACTGCTTCGAATCAAATTTGTCNTTTGTCTCTCGGTTTTAGCCTATTTTCTCGGTTTAAGCCTGTTGTGGGATAAAATGGGTTTAAATGTTGTCTAAACACTCCAAATTCATCCCGAACTCTTAAAATTAGTAAAATGCATTGGGTTGTCACACATTCTTACCCTAGAAACTGTAACAAAGCTGTTTACTACTTCATATCAATGTTTTCTTGGTTTTAGCCTGTTGCGGGACAAAATGGGTATAATTGGTGTCTAAACACTCCAAATTCAACCGGAACTCTTCTAATAAGTCAAATACATTGGATTGTAACAAACTATGACCCTAGATAGAGTAACATAGCTGTTTACTGCTTCGAATGAATTTTGTCTCTCGGTTTTAGCCTATTTTCTCGGTTGAAGCTTGTTGTGGATAAAATGGGTTTAGATGTTGTCTAAACACTCCAAATTCATCCCGAACTCTTACAATTAGTCAAATGTATTGGGTTGTCACATATTGTGACCCTAGACACAGTAACAAAGCTGTTTACTACGTAGAATCAATGTTTTCTCCGTTTTTGTCTGCTTCGGGACAAAATGGGTAAAAGTGGTATCTAAACACTCCAAATTCATCCCGAACTCTTACAATTAGTCAAATGTATTGGGTTGTCACATATTGTGACCCTAGACACAGTAACAAAGCTGTTTACTACGTAGAATCAATGTTTTCTCTCGGTTTTAGCCTGTTTTCTCGGTTTATGCTTGTTTTGTTATAAAATGGGTTTAACTGTTGTCTAAACACTCCAAATTCATCCTGAGCTCTTAC
>NW_010924290.1:0-871 GCF_000633955.1 Camelina sativa | reverse complement strand
TTTACCCGCAAAACATTAAAGCTATGTGTTGAATTCTTGATACCTCATACCTCACATGACGTACGAAATATAGTATACAAATTTTAATTGGCTCATTCACCACACTCTCTAAAATTTCACGTTCATTTTGTTGTAGGCACTTGTCATACTGAAAAAGGGAACACAATTACTCAAGTACAGTAGGAAAGGGAAACCAAAGTTCCGCGCATTCAGGCTTTCACCGGTATGCAATGTTTTCTACATTTCTTTTATATATATGTTTGTGCTCATAGTATATGACATTGTGTTCATACCTCGTACCAATGCTGATGACAGGATGAAAAAACGTTGATTTGGTTCTCGCGTGGAGAAGAAAAAGGTTTGAAGTTATCTGAAGTTTCTCGAATCGTCCCTGGACAAAGAACTGTAATTTTTAACTTGATTTTACTAAATATATTTACTCAAAAGCAAAGTCTTATTTTAATTTTTTTTGTCTAATAACTTCTCATGAACAGGCTGTTTTTAAGAGATTTTTACGTCCAGAGAAGGATCACTTATCATTTTCACTTCTATATAATAACAGAGAAAGGTCACTTGATCTGGTTAGTAAAAAAGACCACTTCAAAACTTGGATTACAAAATTGAAAATTCACTTATTATATCTGATTTTTTTTTTTTTGGACAGATTTGTAAGGACAAAGCTGAAACAGAGGTTTGGTTTGCTGGTCTTAAATATATAATTGAAAAAAGTCGTAATCGACGCGCTAGAAGTGAGATCCCTGACGTATGTTACTCAAACTTTTCTATATAATTCTTTTTTACATATCTCTAGTTGGAATAA
The DNA here is from genome assembly GCF_000633955.1 of Camelina sativa. Classification (NCBI taxonomy): domain Eukaryota; kingdom Viridiplantae; phylum Streptophyta; class Magnoliopsida; order Brassicales; family Brassicaceae; genus Camelina; species Camelina sativa. The sequence goes on along the minus strand of NW_010924290.1, from coordinate 51 downwards.
TAACGTTGCATTGATTCTTTTATGTTTTTTTTTTCAGATACATGACAGTGA
>NW_010924289.1:0-872 GCF_000633955.1 Camelina sativa | reverse complement strand
AGATGGAATTGGTGGTGGTGGGAAAGTTCAACTGGAGGTCAGTTTATTCTGTCAAAGCTTTTTCAGAAATTAAGTCAGTTCTGAAAAACTTTGTTGACTCTGAAGCAGTCGAATCAGTTTTGAAAAATCTTGTTGACTCTGAAGCTGTGCCAGGACGTCAATTTGTAGAGTATGCTTTTGGACAGTTAAAATCACTCCGTGATGCCCCCCTCAAGAATATTGAACTTCTAAACAATACTACAGAGGACTCTAAAGGATATGTTTTCTGATGGGGGGCTAGTTCAGAGGATTTCATCCGATCAAAATCGCAGTACTGATCAGAGTAATTCGTAATTCAGGAAAGCTTAGCAAAAGACAAAGATGGTAATGGTGATGGCCATAGCAATGAACTGGAGGGTGAAAATGAAAATGGCAGCTTTCAGTGAGATGGTAATTTTTGGGATAACATCCCTGACATAGTTGGTCAAAATATCGTCCAGAAACTTGGTCTTCATTCACCTGAGAAATTGAAGTGGAACGGAAGTGAAATGCTGGAAAAATATGGTCTACAATCACGGAAAACTGCAGAAGCAGGTTGCATCGAATCAGGGCTTGCCACTGCTAATACTCGAGAAGGCGATGATGAAAAGGAACATGGTCAGCTTGCTAGTTAAAAATAGCAACAATATAATTAAATTGATAGAACATCAGAAGTTGCTTCATATAATTTACGAATTTATATCCTTTGTTTAATCTATCATTGGACTCGTTACTATTTAAAAAATAAAATCTAAAGAACATTAAGTAACTTGTGAGAAATGTAAAATTGAACTTAATATTCGAAACTGATGAACAAAGCATAAGTTTTTAGAATTACAAACAAGAATGCAAGG
>NW_010924288.1:0-872 GCF_000633955.1 Camelina sativa | reverse complement strand
TGGCATGGCCGATAACAAGGAACCAACCGTCATATATGAAGACAATAAAGCTTGCATCGCACAGCTCAAGGAAGGATATATCAAGGAAGATCGGACGAAGCACATTTTACCGAAGTTCTTCTTCACACATGAAATACAAAAGGCCGGAGAAGTTCAAGTGCTACAAGTTCCGTCTTGCGACAATTCAGCCGATTTATTCACCAAGTCATTACCGACATCGACATTCAAGAAGCTCACAGACCAGATTGGAATGCGGAGACTTAAGGACTTTTAGTGAAGTTTGGAACNCGTGTTGTACTCTTTTTCCTTCACCATGGTTTTGTCCCAATGGGTTTTCCTGGTAAGGTTTTAATGAGGCAGCATCCCCAAGCATATTATAGTGATTCCTTAGCATTTGCACGGTTATGTCATCCAAGGGGGAGTGTTGTAAATCAATTAGGATGAATCTCCATAACCGGCCCATTCATATGTCCAAGTCCATAAGGCCTATCGGCCACCTCCTCTTATTCTAAGTCAGTTTAGGAAACCCATGGTACTTAGGACTTTATCCTTTACTATATAATGTACTTATTCGATTGATCATTAATAAGAAGAAGAGAATACAACCTCTTGTTTCTCTAAACTTTAACAACACATTTAACTTTGTTTCTTTGTTTTGATTTGTACAGGTATTGGAGGGAGAAGATCTTTGAGATGGAATTTTAAAATTGAATGTGTAAGAGTAATTACATGTTAATCGTGATTAAGTTGTTTCCAAAATCGGTGGAGTAGTAGCAAATATTAGTGGTGATATTTGTTATTTTGGAAAATAATTTATTTGTTTAGTGAATATTTATTGATTAGTTGTTAGGTTGTTTCCAAAAAGAGGGAAA
>NW_010924287.1:0-872 GCF_000633955.1 Camelina sativa | reverse complement strand
CTGCTCAAGAGTTGTCCAAATCTACACGCTTTATCCATCAAGGTATATCAAATCAATCTCTTACTTATTTTTGTTGTTGCCACTACTATAATATATAATAATGTCAAAAATTTGGTCTCTGCTTTCCAGGGTCTTGTCCACAGAGTAACAAACAACTGCGGTGATGCATGCGCTTGCATCCCTGAGAAGAAGAGGAGGAAGATTTTGAAGAAGGACATATCTTGTTTATGGACATGTCAAGTGAAGTTGCTAGAAATCTCAGATTATGGAGGTTCTTCTCAAGAGCTGAGACAGATGATTCATTTCTTGGGCAAGTTGGCATGTCTTGAAACTGTCAAAGTTGGCGTTATAGCAGCAGACGACGACAACAGCAACAACAACAACAATGAGTTGGTGCGAGCTAATGTAGTGGCTCTACCCAGACTTTCATCAAAGTGCAACATCCAATTCATCTGATCTTTCTTTCTTCAAAGTGCAACATCCAATTCATCTGATCTTTCTTTCTTCATCTGCTCTATCTGTTTCTGACAGACAATATTTCTATCTTTGCCACAGTTATGTTTCTAGCTATAGATAAGGTCTTTGTTCGATTGACACTGCTCCCCGATTTTCTTCTAATTAAAACCTTGAGATCTTACGACTATAATGTTTCCTGTATGGATTCATTTCCTTGGCTTTTTTTCTATCAATATTTTTGCAGATTTGGACTTTTTGTTCCATATGTTCTTTCTTGCTAGATACTGCAAACTCCTCGAAGAAAACTCTTTCAGGGGAAAGACTGCTGATTTCCTTTACATGCTCTAATTTGGGGCAACTGTTTTAACCGGTATTGTTCTCATTGGTGGAATGATACCTTATTTGTCCGTCTCCTT
>NW_010924286.1:0-872 GCF_000633955.1 Camelina sativa | reverse complement strand
ATTGGTTTGGAATCCACCATCTTGAAGTTCAGAAACTTCGTAGTTGAAAATTTATGCATCCAAGACTCATCAATCTTGTACTTATTCTCCAAAGCCAACCACAATGCTTTTTGAAGTCTTGTACATGCTGTAGAGGTCGTATAGATCATTGACCAAACGGTTCAAAATCTGACATTTGCAACAATAGTTCTCTTGGGCCCAGTTATTAGGGATGTTAAAAAGGGTTTTTAAGTCATGTCCAGCCCTGACCGTGTATAAACTCAGCCCTTTAAAACCTTGGATATGAAAAGGACCATGTAAACTTAATATTAAAGAGCCGAACCCTCTTCAGCCCTAGCCCTCGTGGGCCTTTTTTTTAACGTTGTTTAGCTATCCCTCGGTCCGTGCTCAAGATCTTAGATCGATTTCTAAAGTCGTCTTCTTCTTCAGATATCTAACTCGTTGAATCTTATGAAGCTTTAATTTTCCTTAACCATGGATAATTGTTTTGATCCAAATCCTTTCGCTGAAGAAGAAGAAGAAGTCAATCTTTTCGCTGAAAGCCTTTTGACTTTTGGATTTGAACTCGTAAAAACTAGAGCTTTAATCGCTTTTCAATCTAAGCTTCTACGAATTGGGTTTTTGAATTTTGGTTGATTCATTAAATCATTGGGTTTTACATCGAGTTTAAATCATTGGGTTTTTACTTCGATTGAACCTTACTACTTTAATCCAAATAGAGCTTGAAGATATTGTGAAATATGAATATGTGAGTTAGTGAATTGATTTTACGACGGCGAAGAATCGTCTTTGCGGTTTCAGATGAATGGAAGAAGAAAAAGAAAAAAATATTTGTGGCTGTTTAGAAAAAAAAAAAAAAAAAAAAAAAAAAA
>NW_010924285.1:0-872 GCF_000633955.1 Camelina sativa | reverse complement strand
GAACGAGATCCCAAGTATGATTACCAATTTGAGCATCGTACTCATCCGAACATGCCCGCGACCAACGAGAATCTTTAAGGGCTTGAACAATGGTAGCTGGTTCATTTGACCGAGAGGGACGTGACCTAACCTTGAGACCAAACTTTTGGATGGGTTTGTGTATGTTATTTTTGGAACGAGTTGTCATTTTGTGGAGATTATGCGGTGGCTCTAAGTTTTGAATTTGGTTTTGTGGTCGAGTGGGAACAGCTTGGTGTGGTTGGTGGTGTTGTTGTGGTTGTGTCTGAGTTGTGGGATGCAACTCATTTTGTGGTCGAGCAGTAGGCTCAATGGAAGGAGGTGAGAGCTGAGTTGTGGGTCGCGACTCATTATTTGGTGGAGTCGCGACTCTCCGTACAATGCGAAGGAGAGGACAAAGAGGAAGAAAACAATACCTAAGGGTGACTGTGAGATGGTGGTGATGACGGCGAGTGAAGGTCTGTGTCGGAGGATCCCATACTCTTAGCCGAAGAAGACGAGATTGATGTCGGAGCAGATTTAGCCAATGAATCAGTCGGACCGTGACGAGGAGAGGAAAGTCCTGTTTGGGCCGTGGGCTCATGTTGGGTTATAGGAGTGTTCGATGGGCCTGGAGGTTGGCCCACAACCTTGTCATGTCATTGATAAGTGTGGATAATTGGAGGTTTCGACAACGGCAAACTTAACGACGAGGAAGAAGCTGGTGGAGGAGACAAGGGAGGCACCGTCAACGGAGTCATCGGAATGGAGGTGACAATCGGTGTAGAAGACGGTACACCGGTGTCTAACACACAAGGTGCAGACGAATTCGACATCATATCACGAAACGGGAAGACATGTTCAACGAATTGAAC
>NW_010924284.1:0-874 GCF_000633955.1 Camelina sativa | reverse complement strand
CGCAGGATCCCGAGCTCCTCCTCGATGTCCTGAATTTCCCCCCGAGAGATCTCCTTGATGAGCATCCGGTTGGCCCTAATCTCAGCAGCTCGGATCTGGGCAGGAACCAACCTCTCCGTCTCCTCGAAGTGTATCTTCACTTCCTCGATGAGTGGGCAGAGAGTTTTCCTCAGTGATTGCCTCTTTTCCCTCCGTGCCTTTTCCATCTTGCAGCTGTTACCGGCCTCCAGAAGCTGGTTGCGGATCTCGATCTCATGGGGCCTGTTCTTGGCGATTTTCTCGTTCTCCGCGGCTTTGAGGTAGAGCTCACCAGCCTTCTTTAGCTTTCCCCGAAGGGATTCATTGGCTATCCCGAGGTCCAACACCTCGACCTCAGCTTTCTTCATTCGAGCTCGGATCTGCTCGGCCTTCTCCACGGTCTTAGCGTTAATAGCTTCCAACCGGGTAAACTCCGCTACTTGGGCTTCGAGGTCAGTCACCTTCTGTTGAAGTGCAGCCACTTCGAATGTGGACGGGGATGCGAACAGCTGTTCCTCGTAAGATGCCACCAAGTTGTTGAACTCGATCATCACCTGTTAAAATGGTTTCGTTAGTCAGAGGAAGTAGAAATTAGACACGTAAGCATATCAAACTAGTCACTAACCTCCCCGATTTTATCCGCGAACCGGAAGAAATTCCCCTGGTTGATCTCGGACATATCAGCAAAAGCGGGGACACGAACTCTAGGTCGGGTGTAGTTTCGCATCAAGTCCGCTAGGGAGGCAGGAGCACGAAGTGGTTAAATTATTCCAACTAAATAAAAACGTGTTTTTCAAATATGAGTTTACTACTCCTAAAATCCTACTTACCGCGAGGTAAGTGGTGCTGCTCTTTC
>NW_010924283.1:0-874 GCF_000633955.1 Camelina sativa | reverse complement strand
AAAAAAAAAACAGATGAATCAACTGATGTATATAACTCACTGAGATAACAAAAGAAGAAAGGTTTGAGGGAGATTGGGTTATCTATTCGACGGAGGTGTATATAGACTTTAGCATCACTAGCTCTTAGAAGGGTGAGAACATCTCAGTACCCTCTCCTGGGAAGACACAGTCGTTGAAACCGGTCATGATGTTTGTCCCGGCAAGATCTCCACGCTCTTCCATCCTTTGGTTAAGGTCAATGCCGGTATGGTGGATATGTTTGTATAACTCAGTGTCACTGTACAGTGCAGAAAATCTGAACGAAAGTATTGTGTTGTCCCACAATTAGGAAATAGATTAAATTAAATGCTTCCGTACAACAAGCCAAATTCTTCTTAATAAATGCTTATGATAAAACAAAAAAATCTGGACTCTCTTGATTGGGTGCGTTTGGTTTAAAACCGGTAATGGATTCGGTGCTTGGGGCTTTTGGGTCCACTAAATTGATACGACAAAACGAGCAAAGTTGGTCTCAACATTTTTCTCAATTGGTGCGCCTGTCACAAACAATTTTATCAATGAAATAAAACCTTTCATAAATGATTTGTCCGACAGACAACCAAAAAAGATAAAAATAAATAATCAGTCCCCTAAGGTCTCTTCTTTCTTAGTGGAGGAGGTTAAGAACAACGATTTTGTAGAAGAGGAGATCATTTCTATTTCAGTTTCTACAAAAATTGGCCAAGTGACAATAAGCATCATCATTAAAAAGTTTTTAACTCCAATGGCAAAACCGGAAAACGACAAAAAATCTCCAGAGAAACAAACATGGAGCACAATGGAGGAGCTCCTCCTCGCCTGCGCCGTTCACCGTCACGGTACTGATTCATGGGA
>NW_010924282.1:0-874 GCF_000633955.1 Camelina sativa | reverse complement strand
ACAAAATTTCAAGCATCGACATGTGGGTAAATCAAAAATTTGATTCGGTATTCCTACTTTGTTTGTCTTTTGTTTACCTAGTTTAAAACACGTGTTTCGTGATTCCACAACAACCCAACCCGTTTCGTCCTAACAAAAATTCTTCTCTAGGCCCGTGACATTTATGTGTGACATCATAACAACCCATCCCGTTTAGTCATATAGCTTCTCTTGGTGACAATTATGCGTGACATCACAACAACCCATCATCCCGTTAGTTTCTCTCGGTGACAAGATGTCTTACATTGATCATCGTACGTAGTATAGTTCAGTCTCGTATTTACTACTATTTTTAGTTGCTCATTAAAAGAATTCATACCATAAAAATTGGTTGATTAAAAGGTAAAATAAGATTGGAAAAACAGAAATAATATGCTATATAGGTTTTTTTTTACAGGATATATCGTTTTCAGAAAAGAAAACAAAAAGGAGAGTATAATTGGTAAAAACACGTGTTCGATCCATAATCCCTTGTCTTATAATATAAAATTATCTATGAAATACAGACACATATTTATATTTATATTTGTCAATACATTCAGTTAACACTTAACACCCATGAAAAATAATAATCTAGTACAAATAAAAACATAATTAATGGCAAACACAAACGATATTTATTAAAATAAAACTCGCAAACTTCGATGTTGACAAAAAAAAAAAAAACGACAAACTATATTGTGGACGTTGCTTCATTGTCTATCTGTAACAACAATACAAACTATACTGCCTTAACTTATAGGCCCCTCAGAATCAACAAGAGTATAGATGTGGCACGTGGCCTTCGTTTTAGCTCAACCTGAATGTGAGACCAGATCCACCTAACTTGTCATCC
>NW_010924281.1:0-875 GCF_000633955.1 Camelina sativa | reverse complement strand
TTTGCTTTATTCTCCGAGTTCTTTGTTTTGAAAGGTCAGATTTTGGTTTGGTGATATTTGGGGTGAGTTCTCTGGGAGAGAGATGAGGAGTTGGGGGCTCTTTGCTGACGCATTTGCCAGGTTAGCTGCCATTATAGAGTTTTCTGCTTGTTCCATTAGGTTCTTTGTTTCCCCTTGGATTACTCTCATACGCCTAACTGCGCTCTCTGTTGGATCAGGGCAGGCCATATATTGGATTGTGACTTCCCTTAGGTCCTTTAGGACTTGATCTCTAGAAGGGAGTTCAATGTTTGTTTCCACAGTTTGCTGAGTAGCTAGGTTTGATATGTTTCCTTGGTCCACTAGAGGGGGTGGAGTTTGTGGGTCAGGGTTTGGTAAAATTCTCTCAAGTGGTGGTCTTCTAGCTCTTGAGGATACAGAAGGTTCTCTGTGGGGTTCGGTCGAGGAGAAGGACTTTTCTCTCCACTGAAAGTTACAGATTGGTGGGGAGGGTCTTTGAGAGCTCCTTCTTTGGTGGCGATATGAGTCACCTGGCCTGGAGAAAGATCTTGATGGTGCACGGGAGTAGTGTCTTCTCGTATGATCATTTCTTTTGTCCCTTGTGCCCAAATACGATTCAGTGAGAGAGTGGGAACGATGTTCCATGTGCTCATAAGTACGTTTCCTTGTGGTAGGTCTTTGGGTCTGTTGATGGGTTCTCTTTTCAGCTTGCTCTTCACGGTGGTGCTTTGGGGGGAGAAATTTATCCTGGGGCGTATAATAGTTCCTTGAGACTGAAATGAGGGAGTCGCCCGATGGTGTTTGGTTTGCTCTCGGAGGACTTATCTTTATTCTTTCCTTCAGGCCTGGGCATTGGTACTTGTCATGAGATAAGC
>NW_010924280.1:0-875 GCF_000633955.1 Camelina sativa | reverse complement strand
ATTTTTGACTGCTCATATAACTACTCAATGCATTTTATATTTTTGCAATAACAGTCAAGAAATTTTTATGTATTATATCTCATAAAACCACAACAATGCCAAGTTTAAAGTACGAAAGTTTATTGGAATTTTCATTTTGTCTCGCTTCATCTTATATTCGTAAATGGGTGTTGGTGTTGGGTTTCGTCGGATATGGGCCAGAGGACAAAAGCCCATTAGTCGGCAATTAATGGGGATTTCGACATCGGCCCGCGAAAGGCCCGATAAACACAAGACGGTTGAGGAGGATTCCGATTTAAGCGAAGAGGGGGAGTTCGCAGTGGAGGAGATCTCGGGGAGATAGGACGAGATCGGAGAAGAAGATTCAGGAGTTTTTATGTGATATTCTTTGGATGTATATATTGAGCTTCTCCCTCGAGGGAGAAGACACAGTTCATGTAACGCAAATCAAACTTATTCAAATACAAAAATCCAGTTCACATATCTTTATAGTTTTTACCGATTTATACTGAAAGTCCGCCCATATCTCAATTTCTAACCAAATCAATTTAGTTGTTGTTTCTTGATCCAACAACGGGGAAAAAAAATTTCTAATTTTTTGATGAGTTACACTTTCAAAATCTACAAGGTCCTAATCACTACTAATAGATTAGAAAATAATGAGTAACCAACACAATTAAAATATGATAGTTGTTTGTTTACTTTTCTATTATTAGGAGAGTTTTGCATGTTTGTATCCAAAAATCAATCGATTTGCAAAATTCTCCGAATAATAGAATACAAACATGCAAAATTCTCTTTACTATAGCAAATCAATTGAAGCAAACTTGAGGAGATTTGATCTTATCATAGTGATAAACTTGTGCCAATTGACG
>NW_010924279.1:0-875 GCF_000633955.1 Camelina sativa | reverse complement strand
CCTCCATCAATGGGGTAAATCATTTTGAATTTATCTTCTTCTTTTTTCTTCCTTTGTGATTGTGATGTTATGTTTGACATATAATCGGATGAAAACACTAATTTCTGGCTTACAGGTATGGTACGAAAGGTGCTGGTCCCCAGATTCCTCCTAACGCTTGGCTGTCGTTTGAAGTCGAACTGGTTAATGTTCAATAAAACTTCCCTGATGGGGGATATATGAATGGTGTTGTAGCTGCCAAAGATTGAATCTTTTCTCCCTAACTCTTGAATCTTTTTAAAAATCTTTCGTGGTTGCTATCAGACAGTAACATTTTTTACAAGTTTTGTATTGCGATCCTTGCTTCATTGTTTTCCTATTCCAGATAACTTTTGCCGACCTATTTACAATTGTGTAAAAACCATAACTGGAATCGTATCAGACTGGTTCCATACTAGATCTGATCTTTACTTATTATACTTTCACAAACCAAATACTAGTTGCTAAAAATTTAACTAAATTCTGAATTAAACACCTCAATTAAAAAACGAAGCATATATTTGTTCCATCAAATGATTCATATGTGGAAGTCTCTCTCTATGGGTCTCTTACGTCAAATCAAAGTTACGAACGAACTTGTCATTTTGGTACCGTCAGAAAGACTTTGACTGGTTTCTTGTTCTGCAAGTTCTTTTTGACTGTTATTATCATCTTTTGACCCATTTTTTTTGTTTTTTTACAGGTTAACATTGATGATCCTCAAGACGTCACTATCGAAAGAGTGCCAAAACAAAAAAAAAAAAGCAACTTGAACTACAAATTATAACCAACAGAGATATACTAGAGTTTCAGAACAAAGATTGATTACATAAACAAGATTTATCATCCTTTTCTTA
>NW_010924278.1:0-876 GCF_000633955.1 Camelina sativa | reverse complement strand
CTTTCTTCTCTTAGCCTTTGTTTGGCAAGCAGCTGTAAGTTTTCGATGAAATTATTAATACTGTCTTAGAAAAATTCACGATTTTGATTCTTCCAACAATTCAAATCAAAAGATCAAAAAATCTTGACGTAGGAAGGAACTCTCAATTCAAACATTGAATTTTTTTGGTAGCCATACTAAATCTGGATCATTTGATTTCCTCAGTTTTATCCTCTTTTCTCTAAATGAAAGAACTTAATTAGATTCGAGTTCACTCACAAAAAAAGTATCTAGATATTTAGTATAAAAATAGAGAATCTATTCTCTTTTTTNTTTTTTTTTAGTAAGATCTTGGAGATTGTGTAATGCTTACTCTCAAACTTTTTGTATACACTGTAGTTATATTCTTTGTTTCTCTCTTCATATTTGGATTTCTATCTAATGATCCAGGACGTAATCCGGGACGTGAAGAATAAAAAAGAAAGGTTTTTTATTACTTTATTTAATATTTAAATAGTGGAAATGTGCGAATTTTATTAGGATTTTATCTATTTCACATCATCAAAAAGGGGAAGGGAAAGAGAGGGATTCGAACCCTCGGTACGATTAACTCGTACAATGGATTAGCAATCCAACGCTTTAGTCCACTCAGCCATCTCTCCTAATCGAAAAGGAATACTTTTTAGGTTCCATTAGACAAAAAAACGGCTTAAAAAAAAACTTTCTCCACTTTATTCTTAAAAAAGTTTTTTTTTTTAGATTATTCTTTATCTTTAATAATACTTTAATTATATATATATTTTCATTTTCTATATTTTATTATATATATTATTTTATTATATATAAAAAATATAATATTATTTTTTCTTTTTTATTATATAAATAATATTTATATAA
>NW_010924277.1:0-876 GCF_000633955.1 Camelina sativa | reverse complement strand
TGCAGGTTCTTGTACACGATCCTCGAAGAGTTGCAGAGCTATGATCAAGACTTCTCAGTATTAGTGGTTTGTTAATTTGTCCCATTTAATGATGTTGTTCTCTGTTTGTTTGGTTTTCCAAATAATTTGAACTCCTTGGAACGAATGAGGATTTGGTCATCTATGTGAACCATAGATAATAAAGAATTATTGACTAATATTAAGATTTTATATACATCTTGTTTTTATATATTTTTAAAACAATTCTATGATTTTCGAAATGAAAATTTCTATGATTTTAGAAAATAAGATATAATAATATAAATAAAAAACTCATCATCGCTCATACTTCGAAGTGACCTAGACGAAAAACATCAATTCTTAATCGATTTACCTCCGATTGCGTTTACAATCAAACGAACATTGAGTCACTAAAGTTAGACGCTTGTGGAATCAACTCGACAAGATTCAAGACTCTGCGCTAAGTGGCTTTACAATCTCTGAAGTCACTACTTTGTTTTCCAAGATTCCGTCGCTTAAGAGTTTGAGATCAGGGCCGGTCCAGTGAAATTTGTGACCCAACACAAAACAAATTTTTTTTAAAATGGATTTTATAGATAAAAATTTTAAACTGAAACTAAATCTTAAAATTTCGAAAATTGAGGCCTATTTATGCAATAACAAAATAGATAAATTTACAAATTATGACCAAATCTATAAGTTTCTATAAAACTGAGGCCTATTTTTGCATTACAAATATATTTTGAGGCCTATTTTAGTTACTAAAAATCTCAAAAAAAATTGGAGGCCTAATACCAATGTATGTGTGTCAAGGGCCGGGCCTTTTTGTGATTCATAAACTGTGCGAGTCTTGGAGATGAAGAAATGGTTTTGGGT
>NW_010924276.1:0-876 GCF_000633955.1 Camelina sativa | reverse complement strand
TTCCGACATGAGAAGACGAAGAAGAAACGAGGAAGCTACAGAGGAGGGGAGATCGATCTTCAGTCACATTCGATTAAGTATCACTACTCAGACGACGAGGTAGCGGAAGAGAAGAATGATTGATAAGCAACAACACTGCTTCTCTTTTTATTTTATCTTATACCCTTTCTTGTCTTTTGCTTTGATCATTTCAATACCCTAAAAAAGGGCTCAAATTTTGTGTCTGTTAATGCTCTCATTTGATACTCATAAGAACATGATTCAGCTTCAGTTTCTTCGTTCACTTAATTGACTTCAAAATTATTGTCTTATTTACTCTTTAGTGTGAGCAAGGAATCGAGTTACTTTCAAAATCAAAACCGGACGGTCATGTTGAACAAGGAATCGTTCTAGACTTCTAGTTGTTGAGTCCGGTTTACTTTTAAATCAAGATTATTTAACACCATGATTTCTAGGTAAACCGTTGAGATTAATCAATATCCGGTCAACTTTTCAAAATCTATTGGTTTGGTTAAAGTCCAAAGTCTCCAAGAGTTGATGGGACTTTTTGTTAATGATAAAATTTATTTTAAGCCGACATAAACAGATATTTGTTGTACTTGGCAAATAGTATACTTTAGGCCGACATATACAGAGTTTTTTTAATTTATTTATGTTGTTGTCTATTTGCTTTTCTAACCAATCTGTACTCTTAATATTTTGTTCAATTCGTCTCCTCGTATTTTGCTATGCACATGTAATTTTGCTAATGACTTGATTTGTGAGTTGTGTGCTTTATTCTATTCTTTCTGATCAAATTTAGTTGAGAGAGCATTGAGATAAGTAAGAACTTAAAGAGACGTATCCTTTATTATGTTGTCTCTTGCGTTTTGATTA
>NW_010924275.1:0-877 GCF_000633955.1 Camelina sativa | reverse complement strand
CCCCCCCCCCCAGAGAGAGACAAAGAGAGACGCGCTCTTTGTGGGTCCTTTTTCTTCTCATTGTTGTCATATTAATGGTCAACTCCTCCTTTCTTCTCAGTCCATCTATTTTTTACACAAACATATATATTTTTTGCCCATTTAGGCTATAGGCCCATGAGTTATTAAGTAGGCTTGCATTAAAAAAAAAGCCCATATAGAAATGGATTATTAAAGCAGTCTGTCGCTCCCTTAATTAAGTAAGTCAACCTTTGGGATTGGATTCACAATACTACAACAACAACAACAACAATTCGTCCTACAGTACTTGGAAAAATAAAAACAAATCTCAACCGTTGATTCACACAGACGATTCTCATCATCATCAGTTCTCTCTCTCTCTCGTCTCCGCAGCAGCTAGCCGGATCTCCGTTGTCTTCTTCCTCTGGGCCTCCGTTTACTTGAACCCCCTTTTTTTCTTTTGGTTTCGTTTTCGTCTCTAGTCAAAGCGATCGCCTACTATTCCCCTCTTATCCAATTAATCTTTAGGGTTTCCTCGTACACGATGATATATATGTATGAGCTAAATACGATTTGATTTCCTCTGTTTTTTCCCATCCTCCTCCTCCTCCTCCGTTGCAGGTAGCTTTATTCCTATCTTTTAATTTATATAATTATTTTCCTCTAGACTCGTCGTTGCTTTATCTATGTAAACGCGTTTTCACGATTTCTACCACTGTTTGTTTAATCACCTTCGATCGATTGATTTCTTTAGGGTTTTCTTTTCAGGCCTTGATGGAAACGCCCGGCTCCAATCATGACTCCTTCAGGGGTTCTTCTCCCCGTAGAAACTCCATCCTCTCTGCTTCTAACATCATCCAGGCCCCCATCTCAACCT
>NW_010924274.1:0-877 GCF_000633955.1 Camelina sativa | reverse complement strand
GCTTTAATGTTTACGACAAAGGAGAGAATTTGTGAACCCTAGTCATATGCCTCTCTCTACGTCGGATCTCACCATCATCACCATCTTTCTCATGTTGTCTTCATTGCCATTGTTGAGAAGGAGAGAAAGAGGTCACGGAGTTTGTCGTTCGCTACCGCCGGTCACCATGACACCACCGTTACTCAGCAAGCCATCGTAAATCACCGGAGTTTGCTGCCATGTGTTAGCCAATGTCACTGGCCGCTGTCACCGTAGCAGCCGTAGTGCCGTACCCATCGTCGAGACTCTTATGGGTAAGGAGCCCTAGATTTATTGTGTAACTTGTGGAAGAAGGTTATGTTGTTGTCGTGACTTATTGTTGCTTGGTTCTGATGTATATTGCTGAGCCATGGGGATGTAACCACCGTGACCTTAAACTGTCACGTTGAGCTGTCGAGGAGATTCACCGAGAGTAAACGCTGAGAAAGGTAAACGGCGAACTCTTGCTTCGTGTTGTTGTTGTTGTGTTTGTTAATTATTCTACCGAGAAGCTTAACCAACTAAACCAGAGACCGTAACTAAAGTATAGAGCTGAACTTAATAGTCGTGAAGGTTGTTGACTTGTGTTGGTCGTTGACGTGTAGTGGTGATGGTTTCTCTCGTTGGATTAGCATTATTATCAAATCATGATCACGTGAAATGGAATTGTGGTTTATTAAATTATTAGATTTTGATCTAATTAATTTAATTGGAAAATATTAAATGGAGATTTTGGTTTGGATTGGTTTAATGGATTAATTTCTAATCGGGTTATCTAAACTGCTGCAGTTTGAGTATTGTTGTTGAAGTGGATCTTCTGTTGATGCTAGTTCTAAGGATTCAATCCAATGGCTAAGGT
>NW_010924273.1:0-877 GCF_000633955.1 Camelina sativa | reverse complement strand
AATCTGCAACACCATCGTGACCTGTCCCAAGAAAACTTACAGTATTAGCACCTCTGGCTTTTGCTTGGTCAGATGTTTCTAGCTGCTCGATTCGTCCAACTTTATATCTTTCAAAAGAAACAACGAGTGAGTGTGTCAATACATAATCAGTGGAATAGGAAAACATACGAACCTGCAAGCTAGTTTCCATTCGAAGCATGTATAACTATCCAGTTTCAACACAAATGAGTGTACCACATACAAGTAAACATGTATCATCTATAACTGTTGCTATAATGAACTAGCAAAGGTTGGCTGAGCACACAAATATTGTGCAACATTTGCTTGTTACTCCTCCATGAGAAGACTTCTTATAAATGATAACGAAGAAGAAAACATCCTAGGTTCTCAGAATCCTAACTGATGATGGCTGAAGTGATTTCTGTTTATTTTTTTCCAAATCTTAACAGCAGTAAACATATTCCATAAAGTGTGATGGTTCCCTTACCCACGGGCTAATAGCTTTTGCACTGCCTCATCTATCCCACTTTCAGAGATACCGACCTGATACAAAAGGGGGAGTCAGAATTCATAGATACAATAATTCAAGCAGGCCAGTTGTTTCAATAATTTACCTGTCTGCATTTTCCCACGCCGCTCATGGTCATCTTCCAGTCAAGCTCCTTGTGACCTAATTCTGCATCTAGCTCATACAGCTCATAAAATTTTCCCTGAGAAGAACATAATGTTATGCAGAGGCGTAGTGACCGAATCGCATTCAGGAAATGAATTGAACACAAGATTGATATCCACTAACCACTTTAAAGAACAGGACAATATCCATATATTCACTCTTGACACTCCAATATTGCTTTTGCGATGCAGACATTTTCTTGAA
>NW_010924272.1:0-877 GCF_000633955.1 Camelina sativa | reverse complement strand
GATGGTGGGTGATCCTCCGGCAGCAGCAGTGGAGACAAAGTCCAAGGACGTCAGCGATGAATCATTAAAAAAAGCAGAGTACATATTTATTTCTTTTATAATTATCCGTTAATCATTTTCAAGATATTCACCCGGCGTTCAATTTTGTTTTGTTTTTTTAATGCTATGTCTGTGTACACTATTGGCAGATGCTGTTATAAATGTGTCCGTGGTTGCTTTGAAGTCTTACATAAATGCCTTTCATCGTGACACTAAATTTAGCATGAGCATGAGACTTCTGATGAGACTGAAGTCGTTGACCGAACCAGAAAAACATCACGTAATGGAAGATCCATTGATATATGTTTTATAAATATTTAATCCGTATGTAAGGATTCCCACGTTGCATTTTTTTTTAAGTTGATTTTGCTTCTTTGTTTGAAAGGGAACCATGATCCCCATTTGCTTTGTGTATTTTGTTTCTATCTAAATCAAAGAATAAAAGAAAAGTAAAAAACCTAGTCATAACTCGTAACTAATGCTCCATCAAAGCCGTATGCTAACACAGATACTAGCCTGGCTTATCCCCCTATTATAGTGAATTCTTACGGTTTTGCATGGGACTCATTAGCTTCGGAATTAACGATTTCATACAAACTATTACTATAAGCAGTAATTTTTTTTGACGATAGTGATAGAAATAGTGATCAGGATGCTTGTGTTTCGCTTTACAGTTTTTAAAAGTGATTATATATGAGAAGGTTTTTCTTAACTTTTGATATGAAGATACACTTGGCATGTTTTCTATCTGACACATGTATTTTGTTGTTGTTTGAGCCTAATTAACTAAATTCATTAGTGTTTTGGAGGCTTATAAAACACAAAAAAAAAAAAAAAA
>NW_010924271.1:0-877 GCF_000633955.1 Camelina sativa | reverse complement strand
ACAAAAGAGTCGATGGAGGAGAAAGGGCCAAATTTAGTGGTACAATACATTAATATAAAATTAAATAATGTTAGGTAAAGTGACATATCTCACTTTATCCCAATCACTTTCGGGTCCCAAATTTTGGTTTATATAAAAAATTTGATATGCAATTTTACATTCTTCAAGGCCAAGCCTCTTCTCTAATTTTTTTATTTTATTTATATCTATCTCTCAGGGTCTTTGGACCACCACTTTTATGGGCATTAAACGTTTGATACAAATTGTGTGTGGGGGCAAAAAAAAACGAAAGATTCATGAATCCACATATATTATTTGTAGACTATACATGATTAATATACTATATCCTCACCGATTAAAATCTTGATTATATATACTAATTGACAAGAAATAGTACTTTTAAAAAAATGGAGTAAGTAAGAAAAATCTCGATAACAATTTTGTGTTTTTTTAAGTAGCTTCAGTATAAATATGATACGTGTGTTACGGTTTAGGTATTCTCTTTCTTTGATTTGTCTTAGGATATAGTATTTTTAAGCGTTTATGAAAATTCTTTACATTTGACCCAAACTCATTAAGCTGAATATTATTATGTGCATTCCACTTGTTTATTTATTTTGGTTCTTTCTTTTAAATGGCTTTAATTAAAAGAGAAGACTTTGAATTATGTCAAAAATATCGATTATTTTCTTTATTAGCTTTAAAAATAATATATATAGTGTTTCGTCGTAGCACTAGTCTTGTTAGATTCTTTCTCACTGTTTGGTTAGTCCATCCATATATCCCCTCTTTAATAAAATGGAAGTACTGATCAACAGGTCAATTAAAATCTAATGTGTACTCCACCATGATCTAGTGGTATCGTTGTAACACTTCA
>NW_010924270.1:0-704 GCF_000633955.1 Camelina sativa | reverse complement strand
GAAGACTCCGAAGGCTCAGTCCGCTTAGTCTTCACTCTTACCCAAGAGTGAAGACGGTAAAGTCGTTAAGCGAGGAATTGTACTCTTTTTCCTCACTCCGGGTTTGTCCCAATGGGTTTACCGGAGAAGGTTTTAACGAGGCATGGAGCTAAACGCAAAACGCCTAAAGGCTAAGTTGCTTCACGCGCAAGGCCAAGGCGGTTATCTCTCTTTCCCTCTTATTTTTGGTTTAATTTTGAACTTGAGAATATTCTCTTTTGATCCTATGTTTGTGAACGTTGGAGAGTGTTTGTGGCTAAGCGTGTTAGTCAAAAGGTAGCGATGTGTTCTCTTTGTAAAGGGGACACGTCAAAAGGACGATGTGCGGATCAAGATGAATCCGCGTGTCCTTAAGCTCCTATCTAGACCTAGCTATTTAAACTCTCCTTAAGCCCTTGTTCCTCCTTAGACTTGTATGAAAATAAAACTTTTCCTCAAGAGAGATTCTTGAAACTTGTCTCACTCTTCTCTTTCTTCAATCCGGGATTGAACCTTGAGAAAACCCTAACAAGCCTCGAACCGGGTTCGACCTTGTTGGAGACCGTATCAAGAGGAGAGCCAAACCTCTTGTGTCGTCACTCGATCCATTCGTATTTCCCCTCACTTCGTTTCCATCTATCCTCTTCTTAAACTCGAGTCCTCCTTCTTCAGTTCTCGAGCTCCCC
>NW_010924269.1:0-878 GCF_000633955.1 Camelina sativa | reverse complement strand
GGCAAAGGTAAGTGCAGGACCATGGCTTATCTAAGCTAGAGAACTCTAAAATCTGCTTGTTGTGTGATGTTAGACTTGTTAGATTGTTGCTATGGGCGGTAGGAAGCTTTCTTGTGGCTTGGGATCGAGTTTTGTGGTTGTAGGAACGAAGATCCGGCGAGAAGCTTTGGAGGAAAACGATGCTCGGCATTGCATCGGTCGATGCACTTTGTGCGTCGGTCGATGCAGATGCGAGGACGGCGCGTAAACTCTAGGGTTTTCGTGCTATGTTGAGCATGCGTTGGTCGATGCATTAGGAGCATCGGTCGATGCAAGTTAACCTTGCATTGGGAGCATCGGTCGATGCAAGTTAACCTTGCATTGGGAGCATCGGTCGATGCAAGTTAACCTTGCATCAGTGGACGCAGATCTTGCGTCGGTCGACGAACCTCCATTTGGTGTCGGTCGATGCATGTTGGTGTCGGTCGATGCAGAGTCCTGGTTTGTGTATTGTTGTTTGTTGATTGNCATGTTGGTGTCGGTCGATGCAGAGTCCTGGTTTGTGTATTGTTGTTTGTTGATTGTTATTGATGGTTAGAGATGACTCTATTGCTTGTGTGTATAGCCCAGTAGATGGGAGGATTGCCTTACTGAGTGTTTATAAAATACTCATGCATTGCAATATGTGTTTGTGGTGCAGGTAAAGGCAAAGTGTGATTGTGGAATCAAGCAATGATGAGGAGGATGTTCTAGGGACGTTTTATGTTGTCTGGCATTGCTAGGTTGCTAGAATTGGTTCATTAGAACATTGCTAGGTTGCTGGTTCTATGATTTCTGTTAGTTGGTTATTTAATATTGCTGATGTCATGAATATTGGTAATTTATATTTATTGGTTATT
>NW_010924268.1:0-878 GCF_000633955.1 Camelina sativa | reverse complement strand
GGCTCTTATGTCCATGAAGCTTATCCTCCCTTGTATGGGCGAGACTTATCAGTAGGGGGGCCAAGTCACTCACTGGATACTGAAAACGAGAGGGAAGTAAATAGAAGTGACCCATTTAGTGAAGGAAATGAACAAGCTATGGCTTTCCCAGGTACTAGAGACTCCACGCGGGCTTCCTCTGTCATTGCAATGGATACAATTTGCCACAGTGCCAATGATGATTCTATGGAAAGTGTGGAAAACCATCCTGCGGACTTTGATGATATAAACTATCCCTCTGTGGCGACAGCTCAAAGTGCGGATCTCAATGATCCTTCGGAACTGAATTTCAGCAATCAAGCTCAGCAGAGTGCTTGCTTCCAACCAGCTCCTGCTCGGTTTAATGCTGAACCAGGCATTAGCAGCATAAATGACGGTGAGGAAGTACTGAACACAGAGACTGTCACTGCCCAGGGAAGGGATGGACCAAGTTTAGGTGTCAGTGGGGGTAGTGTCGGAATGGGTGCAAGTCACGAGGCAGAAATCCACGGAGCTGATGTTTCAGTCCATAGGGGAGATAGCGTTGTTGGAGACATGGAACCAGTTGCAGAGGTCATAGAGAATCTAGGACAAAGCGGTGAATTTGCACCAGAGCAAGGCCTTACTGATGATTTTGTTCCTGAAGAAATGGATCGAGAAGGTAGGCTTGGGGATAGTCAAGATAGGGTGTCTCAATCAATTGTAAGGGCGGACAGTGGCTCTAAAATTGTTGATTCATTGAAGGCTGAATCTGTTGAAAGTGGTGAAAAGATGAGTAACATAAATGTGTTGATCACCGACGACAGTGTTCATCCATCTTTGTCTTGCAATGCGATCATGTGTTCTGGTTACGAAGCATC
>NW_010924267.1:0-878 GCF_000633955.1 Camelina sativa | reverse complement strand
GTTTGAAACTCTAACTTGATTGTAACATGTCAATTAGAAAATATCATATGATGATTTTGATATGTTTTTTAAACTTTAGTACTCATCATAAAACTATTCATAACAAAACGTAGGGGTGGACATTTAGGTTCAAATAAGATATCTTGGCTTTCCAGATTTAGAGGTATAGTATTTGTTCAAGTATTTCTAGATTTTAAATTTGGGTCGAATTTGGATGGAGGATTTAAGGTTTGGATTTGGATTATTCGAAAATTCCCAAAACTCAAAATTATAGTATCTAAATTAAATACGTACAAACTAGTCAAAAATACCTAAACTATCTAAAAACTTCAAAATATTTTTTACACAAATTTACAAACAAGTAGTTTAACTACCGAAAAAATTATGTGAAAAAGGATTTACTAAATTTTGAAAAAAAAAAAATTGTAAAACATCTAAGACTGAAAAGGCTAACTCAATTTCAAACTGTTTGAAACTGCAAATTGATTGTAACATGTCAATTAGAAAATATCAGGACGGTTTTAATATGTTTCCCAAAATCTAGTCCTTCTCGTGAAATTACTCATAACAAAACGCGTAAACGCATTAGCTGGCATCTTCCTTTTTTTCTGGTAATTGTCTAATTTCAGAAAAAGAAACAAAACGCCCCCTTTAAATCAAGTAAATTTACAAAATTACCCCGCTGACCTAGACCTATATAAAATTACCTTCACCTCTCGTCTTCTTCTCCCCTCTGTAACCCGTAAAAAAAAAAAAATCTCATTCATAGCTGTTTCCCCCCCTTCCTTCATCAAATTCTCATAACCAAAACAATCCCCAGAAAGCTTCGATCTCACGATCTGTCTTCTTCTCCTAATCTGGTAACGTTTCGATTCTTG
>NW_010924266.1:0-879 GCF_000633955.1 Camelina sativa | reverse complement strand
AACAGTAAAATCAGTAGCTGCAGTTCCTTATTTCTCCACCTATGCTTAACTTGGAAGTTAGACACCATCACATCTATTGCTTGTCCTGTGGCAGCCTCTCCATTACTTCCTCCATTGAGAGCTAGCTTGTCCTCAAGCTTGTAATGAGGAAACTGAAACTCTACTGCAACCTCCTTTTGCTTAGTTACAAGAGAAATGTGATGGATGAGTGGAACGTTGACATCAAGGAGTTGCTGCAGCGCTATCTCATCAATACTAACATGTAGTATAGATTTAACATCAATATCTCGAAAACCTTTCTTTGATTCCTTGGTAGAAACAAAAGAGAGCTCCGTACCACAATGCAAAAGCTGTTTCACGATTTGTTGAGTATGAGTTAATAAAGGATCTTGTACATTTTGTTCACCATTCAGCTTCATAACAACGTCATTTGGAACAGTTTCTCCCAAGAAGAAAGAGGTTTCTGAAAGGTTCCACGTTTTATCATTACTAGTGGCAGTATGAGCTGCAACAACTAAAGCTAGAACATGAGCTGCAATAGCTTGGAAACTGCCCTCAGATTTCCTTTCAAACAAGAACATGGGCTTCAGACCACCATGGAAAAGCTGTTTCATGCCTACTGGATCATACAACATCCTCATTTTAGACATCACCCTTGACATGTGAGCTTGCTTTTTCAGTCTCAGGTTCTGAAATCTTCTCTTCTTCCCCACTAAACAAATGTTATGATCCAGCTGTGATCTCTTGGTCGACATAACCATGTTTTTGAACTTAAATTTCCATGTCTTAGGAGACAAACTCAGCTTCTTCTTTTTCTGAAGTCTATGGCTTGTAGGGAACAATCCATCAAACACCTTATGTGCATTTTTCTTGTTCTTA
>NW_010924265.1:0-879 GCF_000633955.1 Camelina sativa | reverse complement strand
AGGGTCAAAATATGTAACTATCCATTGCATTTGACTAATTATAAGAGCTCGGGTTGAACTTGGAGTGTTTAGACACCACTTTTACCCATCTTGTCCCGAAACAGGCTAAAACCGAGAAAACATTGATTCAAAGTAGTAAAAAGCTTTGTTACTGTTTGTAGGGTCATAAGGTGTGCCAATCCAATGCATTTGACTAATTGTAAGATTTCGGGTTGAATTTGGAGTGTTTAGACACCATTTTTACCCATTTTGTCCCGAAACAGGCTAAAACCGAGAAAACATTGATTCAAAGTAGTAAACAGCTTTGTTACTGTTTCTAGGGTCAAATGTGTGATAATTCAATGCATTTGACTAATTGTAAAAGTTCGGATGAATTTGGAGTGTTTAGACACCATTTTTACCCATTTTGTCCCGAAACAGGCTAAAACCGAGAAAACATTGATTCAAAGTAGTAAACAGCTTTGTTACTGTTTCTAGGGTCAGAATGTGTGACAAACCAATGCATTTGACTAATTGTAAGAGTTCAGTATGAATTTGGAGGGTTTAGACAACACTTATACCCGTTTTATCCCAAAACAGGTTTAAATCTAGAAAACAGGCTAAAACAGAGAGAAAACATTGATTCGAAGCAGTAAACAGCTATGTTACTCTTTATTTGGTCAAAATATGTAACGATCCAATGCATTTGACTAACTACAAGATTTCGGGTTGAATTTGGAGTGTTTAGACACCATTTTTACCCATTTTGTCCCGAAATAGGCTCAAACCGAGAAAACATTGATTCTAAGCAATAAACAGCTTTGTTACTGTTTCTAGGGTCAGAAGGTGTGCTAATCCAATGCTTTTGATTTATTGTAAGAGTTCGGAATGAATTTGGAG
>NW_010924264.1:0-880 GCF_000633955.1 Camelina sativa | reverse complement strand
AGAGGTCCCGAGTTCAATTCTCGGAACGCCCCCTTTCATTTTTTTTTTCCTTTTTCTTGCAATTTTACTCACCCCATACCCCTTGTCCATAGTCCAGGCCCATTCGATTACTAGTCGTTTACGCAAATTAAAACTATAAACACACAGCTCGACTCCAAACATGTCACTGATTACAATCCAAATCCTATCCGGTTTGGCCTCAATCCTAATGTAATCATGCAGGAGAAATAGAAATTATCAAAAAAGTTAACAAAAAAAACCGAACTTAAACCGGATCATAAAACACAAATGTCCAATTTTTTCCTCAGCTGAAGAGGGACGACCAGGTCCAGAGAGACAGGATTTGATCTCCGGTTCGAACATCTTTAGCCTGGACTACACAATCTCAGGCGGCGATTTCATCTTTGTTTGATTTTGTACAGTGAAGCTTCTCTTGAACCACAATTTTGACAAAATGCAATGACCATTTTTACAAACATCTGACTAAACTCAAGCTGAGATAAATATAGTAATGGGTATAAAGGTAAAAAAAGTCAAAAACATTTGAAAGGAAGATTACAAAATGAAGAAGACCAACGAGGAGGAAGAAATTACAAAAGAGAGAAATGTGAAGAATACATACCATTAGCGAAGTGGTTTTGCCGATGGACCAAAAGTTGACCTTATTGAGTCACTCAAAGTCTCTAACTTCATTTTTCCAACATCCTTTGTCTAAGAGAAAAGTTGCTTATTTTCAGAGTTTGATTTTGCATATCTAAAACAAACCTTTGATCTACTGTTCATCTTTAGGACACGTAGATCTGTATAGGTGTATTGAAATTGTTAATTTACTCCCACTGGGGGAAAAGTCAAAGCTTATTTCGGTTAAGCAAAAAAAAAA
>NW_010924263.1:0-880 GCF_000633955.1 Camelina sativa | reverse complement strand
TTAACCCAAGGGCGAGAAGATCGGCAAACGATTGTGACGAAAGCGAAAGCGATACAGCAGAATAGAAGAAACTTAGTACTCCTCGCCGTCACGAACTTGCGTAGTTTCTGATCTCCACGACGATACGCTAATGAACAAGTTCCCATCTCTTTACTCACATCTCCTCCTCCCATATCACAGTAAAATTTAAGGTTTTCCAAAATTTGATAGGCGGATGATTGAATAAGAAGAGAAGAAGAAAGACGACTCTGAAGTCAAATCCGTGTCAAGACTCAAGAGCGAGTAGATTCAGTCTCTCATCGTCTTTCTCTAAAAATTCACTTTGGCGAATTATCGCAGATCAGAGACGATGAATAAATTTTCTGATGTAACGCGGTGCACAGTAAGAAGAAACTAGACCGCCACGTGTTATAATCGAAACGGTTCGTGTTAGGTTCGTAACCACGATCACGACGTTTTCCCGATTTCATTTCATGACGTGGGAAAGTGTCTTAGGCTCAAAAGCGGGTCCCACTTAAGGTTTTTTTTTCAGATTTTTTGTTTTTATTTACATAAGTATATCTTTGGTTTCTTCTAAGCAAATGACTTTTTTGTTCTTTTGTTTTTTTAGGTCATCTTAATTTTTCTTATTGAATCTTGTTTTGGAATAGCTTATTGAACACACAGAGCCCAAACATAGCTGGAGCCTGGAGGAAAACGGGAAATAGCTTATTTTGTATAACGAACGGTTGAAGAAAAGTTAAAAACTAAAAGAGAGTCAATGGCGACAAAAATGTCAAATAAGTTTGTGTAATAAGAGTAGTAATTAGACCATCATTAGTGGAGAAACACTTCTAAGTTACTCACATATTAAATAATTATATAATTAATACTAAATTAA
>NW_010924262.1:0-880 GCF_000633955.1 Camelina sativa | reverse complement strand
GATGTTTTGGTAAAAGCGATTACCAAGCCAACGATGTGGCCTTCATTCAGATACCAATCCATGGAGGTAAGGAAATCCTTAAGGTGGTGTAAGGATTGGAATATTCTTTTGGAAAACTCGGTGTCAAACAGAGGAGCTACTCTGATAGCACAAAGCGTCACAAACGTTGGAAGATTACAGTCTTATGTGGCTTCGGGACATCCTGTGTGGCTGGATGGTTTATTCAGAGAAGAAAGTCGGGAAGCAGCTGTTTAATTGGGAGTTTTTTTGGGCCATAGAATGAGTTTGAAATTTTTTGTATAGGCCTATTAAAAAGGCTTAGGATAGTAAGGGGTTAAAAGATAGGCTAATTTGCTAGCTAATCACAAGATGTGTTTGGGGATCTTTTTGGTACAATCTATAATATATAATACAACTCCAGTTGACAAAAAAAAAAGTATAATAATATAAGATTTGGAATCTATGATCCATACATTGTAAATTTCTACAATCCATGTGAATTTGATTTTTCTTCTTTCTAGTAATGTCCAATCTTATTCGAAACTATTCTTGGATGCTATAAAGTGGACTCGTATAAAGTAAGAAATTTAACATTGTGTTTGTTCTATACGTTGAATATTTAGTAGTAAGCTTTAGTGCATTAATGCTCTATGCATTGTACAACAAAAAAAAAGGTTACTGGATAAAGGTAAACACATAATGTGGGGACTCATTAGTATAATAAAAGAATCATAGTACAAGTCCCCATGCTAAACGTACTCTCGTCGTTGGTGCCGTGGCTCTTATTTTTTTCTTTTGTACTCTCTGTTTGAGTTTGATATTTATTTTCAAATTTTTGACAATAACGTTAGCCACAACGATTTTTTGTTTGTTTATTATT
>NW_010924261.1:0-881 GCF_000633955.1 Camelina sativa | reverse complement strand
TACACATATAAGCACGTCTCATGAGAGGAAACCTACACGGTCCATATTGCTGCTTGTTGTAGTGATCCATTGACAACATTATGAGAAAGCTGTTGACGAGTAACTCCAAAATCTTCCCAGCCAGACGAAGTTTGGTTCTCACAAACCTAAGAGAAAAAGGGAAGAAGATCATTAGAAACCTAGCTAACACACAAGAAGCGATAAACGGGTCTAGGTCTTTCTCTGTCAACTACATACGGAACATAGATGAAATTTCAGTTTAAGCTTAACAAATCTCTCTGACAGGACACAATGTAGTAAACTGAAACGAAAAATGATTCTATCTCAATGATCGTTTTAGAACAATTAAAAAGACCCCCAAATCTGAAACAAATGGTCAATTATGCAAACTAAAAAGGATCACACGACCATGACCCGACCTTTTAAAGAGAATCGAAACACGAGATTAACTCTCCAACCAAATAAAAGAAGTAACCTTCACATAATTCTACGGGTGAAATTTAAATGGGTATGGCAAGTATCGATTTTAAAACATAACTTTGCCGGTCAAAACTTGGAATTACGGAGAGGTGAAGGAAGTTTTGGCTTCTTTGTTTATTACTTGACGCCATTGATAAAATATCACTCACACAACCCTGAAATTTTGAGAATACTAAAATTGCACTTTCAAATAGGAAATGAAGACCTTTGATTAGGAAAAGAGAGGAATTGAGGAGATCGGCAACGGGATCTGCTGGAGATGGACGGAGTGGGGAAGAAAGAGAGGCGAGGAAGAGGAGAAGACTATACTCCGAGGGTCCATCGTAATATTTGTGTGGCCATAACCCAGTTACAGCCCATTAACAAATGCATAAGATATGTTGGGAAGGTTAAAAAAAAAA
>NW_010924260.1:0-881 GCF_000633955.1 Camelina sativa | reverse complement strand
GTTTTAGCCTGTTTCGGGACAAAATGGGTATAATTGTTATCTAAACAATTCAAATTCAACCCGAACTCTTGTAATTAGAAAATGCTTTGGATTGTTACATATTTTCACCCTATAAACATTAACAAAGCTGTTTACTGATTCGAATCAATGTTTTCCTTGTTTTAGCCTGTTTTCTCGGTTTAAGCCTATTTTGGGAAAAAACGGGTTTAAGTGATGTCTAAACACTCCATATTCATCACGAACTCTTACAATTAGTCAAATGAATTGGATTGTCACACATTCTCACCCAGAAACAGAAACAGTAACAAAGCTTTTTACTACTTCAAATAAACNAGCTGTTTACTGCTTCAAATAAATGTTTTCTCGGTTTTAACCTGTTTTGGGACAAAATGGGAAAAAGTGGTGTCTAAAAACTTTAAATTCAACCCGAACTCTTATAATTAGTCAAATGCATTGGATTGTTACAAATTTTGACCTTTGAAAGAGTAACATAGCTGTTTACTGCTTCAAATCAATGTTTTCTCCCGGGTATAGCCTGTTTTCTCGGTTTAAGCATGTTTTGGGATAAAACGGGTGTAGGTGCTGTCTAAACACTCCAAATTCATCCCGAACTCTTACAATTAGTAAAATGCATTGGATTGTCACACATTCTGACATTAGAAACAGTAACAAAGCTGTTTACTGCTTCGAATCAATGTTTTTTCGGTTTTAGCCTGTTTCGGGACAAAATGGGTAAAAGTGGTGTCTAAACACTCCAAATTCAACCTGAACTCTTATAATTAGTCTACTGCATTGGATTGTTACATATGTTGACCCTAGAAAGAGAAACATTGCTGTTTACTGCTTCGAATCAATGTTTCTCGGTTTAAGCCTGTTTTGAG
>NW_010924259.1:0-881 GCF_000633955.1 Camelina sativa | reverse complement strand
TATGAGACAATGAAGGATATCCTGTTACCACTAGGCCGCGTTCCTCAGTTTGCTACCCGAAGCGGAGCGTAGACAAAGCCACCGTTTGGTAGAAGAAATCAACTTAAGAAATATGAAAATAGAGGAGTATAATTTTGAAGCCATTTGATGTTGAGTAAGATCTTCAAGTCACTTAGAACAAAGATTTGTCGCATTTCAATTTTATAAATGGTTTACAGACTTTGTGCTGTTCCTTTTGTAAAAATTTGTTATATAAAAAACATCACTTACTCTTCTTCTTGTATTCTGTGTATTGGAGAGGATTTGAATGGTAAAAACTCACTTAGTTTTTAGAAAACCTTCATACTAACTAAACCGGTCGCACTCTAATTATTTTTCTAAACCGATAATTAAACGGGATAATTACACAATCGATTTCAAAAACCGGGAAACCGAAATCACCCAATTTTAGGTCGGTTTGGTTCGATTTTGTTTTCTACTGATGGGAAGGAGAAAAAAAAACCCTAGAGGTACACAGATAACATAAACCTTTGCAACGGCTTTTGATGCTCCTTCGTCTTACGGCTCGGTCTATTCGTCGTTACACCTCTTCTTCTTCTTCTTCTTCTTCTTCGTCTCTACCAGCTCTCTTCTCCTCTGCGTCATCGTTTTGTACTGTTCCATCAATGGCAGCTAATCATCCAAAGGATGAGGCGTATCTTTCCGCCGTCATCCCGAAACGTATCAAGATTTTCGAGCAGATCCAAGCCAATCAACTCGAGAAGCTCAAGTCCTTACCTCACGATCCGATCAAGTAAATACGATTTGCTTATGTGCTACTCTGATTTGTGTGTCTAAGGTTTTCAATTTGTTCGTTGAAGATTGATTTTGATTTCTGGCGT
>NW_010924258.1:0-881 GCF_000633955.1 Camelina sativa | reverse complement strand
CCACCCGTTGCCACACCACCTGTGACAACTCCTCCTATTGCAACACCGCCCGCGGCAACACCTCCTATTGCAACACCACCTCCAGTTGCAACACCACCCGTTGCCACACCACCAGTTGCAACTCCTCCTATTGCAACACCACCTGTTACAACTCCGCCAGTTGCAACTCCCCCTATTACAACTCCGCCTGTCTCAACACCTCCTATTGCAACACCACCAATCGCAAAACAACCAGTTACAACACCACCAGTTGCTTCCCCACCAGTTGCCACACCACCAGTGGCAACACCACCTGTCGCAACACCACCTGTTGCAACTCCGCCCATTGCAACGCCTCCTATCGCTACACCACCCATCGCAAAACCACCAGTTGCAGCACCACCAGTGGCAACTCCTCCTATTGCAAAACCACCAGTGGCAACTCCTCCTATTTCAACTCCACCGTTGCAACGCCACCAATAGCTTCCCCACCCGTTGCTACACCACCAGTGGCAACTCCTCCTATTGCAACTCCCCCAATCGCAAAACCACCCGTCGCAACGCCACCTATTGCAACTCCACCCGTCGCAACGCCCCCTATTGCAATACCACCAGTGGCAACACCTCCTATTGCAACTCCACCCATTGCAATGCCACCAGTAGCTTCCCCACCTGTTGCCACACCACCAGTGGCAACTCCTCCAATTGCAACACCACCAGTGGCAACTCCTCCTATTGCAACTCCACCCGCTGCAACGCCACCAGTAGCTTTCCCACCCGTTGCCACACCACCAGTGACAACTCCTCCAATTGCAACACCACCAATCGCAAAACCACCTGTTGCAGCACCACCAATGGCAACTCCTCCTATTGCAACACCACCAGTGGCAACTCCTCCTATT
>NW_010924257.1:0-882 GCF_000633955.1 Camelina sativa | reverse complement strand
ATATATATATATATATATATATATACATATAAAATGCTGAGTATTTACCGTTAAAGAAAAAAGATAGTGGATATTATTTAATTGCATAAATTAGTACAGCAATTTGTAGATAAAAGTTAAAATCTTGTATTAATATTGTACTTTAGTTTAAATCTTGTAGTAAATTATAAGCTAATGAGTAAAAATGCATATGGGTTAATATATTTTATATTATTTTTTGTCATATTTTGGCTGTAGATATTCTTATGGGCATGCATATATATTTAATCTTAGCCAATATGTCGATTTTTTTTTCATCTGGATATTTATAGCCCCACTACTACAACAAGTAAGGAGGAAACCAAGCAAGTATGAGAATACCAATTATATAATAATGAAATTTGTAACTTTTTGTCATTTTACCTTTGTTTCAAGACTCACTGCCAATAGACGAATTCTTGAAGGACAGATTGTATAAGTAAAACAATAACATCAGGTTTATAGGATTTAGTATTGAATAAACTCGAACAAAAACTTGTCAATGTAGTAAATATGCAAGTTACTTTTCTATATTGTTTTGTTTTATCAAATACATGTACTCACAATGTTTGAATTGCTCAAGCTCCACTTGCTATATTCTTAGACTTATTTTTGATGCAATTAAAAAAGACCATTTTTCAACATAAACTTAAACAAAATATATGTAGCTAAATAAAAAGAAAAGGTACTAGTAATATCTAACCAGGAGTCATTGAACGTAATGAGGTAAACGTAGGTTTAGCTTTAGCCACAAATTACTTCAAATGATACCAAAAAGGTTCCAATCATTTTTTCTCTCGCACATACACAATCCACTAGACTAGCCCACCATTTTCTCTCACTACACTTTTGTTTTAAATTAAA
>NW_010924256.1:0-882 GCF_000633955.1 Camelina sativa | reverse complement strand
CACGACCAACACGACACGAGACAAGAGCAAACTCTTCGTGTCCTCATCGATCTTGAACAACCAACAAATCTGATTACATCGATTCATCCATCTGTCTCACTGTGTTTTTTTATATTCTCCAATCGTGAAATTGAAGCTTGGTGATTTTTGCAATCGCCGCCCCTGAACTGTGTGATCCACACGAATCTGCGATGCGTTTTGGTCCACCAGACCACTGATACCCTGAAAATAATGAGCTTCTGTTGCAAAGTTTCAAATCCGGTAAGAATCTTTGGATCGAATCAGAACCGCCACTTGCTAACAGATCAACCGATCGACTCATCATAAAATTTAGGGTTTGACCGCCCCCCCTAATTGCGTGCGATGGATAGAACTAGAAGTTGGGTTTTGTCACATCTTCTTCTATTGATTTTGTTCATCTCCAATGTAACGTCTACTTCAAATTCAACCACTAAACAAGTAAAAATTCCGATTCCTTTCTCTGTTTTTGTTCTCATATAAGGTTTTGATTGAACAATGTGATTTGACTTTACTACTCTTATGTTACTTCTTTTAGGAGTCTCCTCCGTTGCCTACTGTTATTAAACCCAATGTTACCTCATCAGAGCTTCCTTTGCCGGCTAGTAATTCGACGGATCCTAATCCGAAAGAGCCTGTTTCAGTGAGTCCTCCTCCGCAAGTGCAACCTGTAAATGAGAAGAATGATACAAAAGTGTTGAATTCAACAGAGCCTTTAAGCCCTCCTCCGCCTCCAGCGAACGTAACTGATAATAGCCAGGATAGTGGGAAACTACCGGCTGTAATGGCACCGCCTCCGAAAAGTTTGGAGAGTGGGAAAAATGAGACGGAGCCACTTAAGGAGAGTCCACCTTTGCCGAAAGA
>NW_010924255.1:0-882 GCF_000633955.1 Camelina sativa | reverse complement strand
CCGCACCATGGATTGATCTCTCCATGGATTTCATCCTCGGCCTACCCATCTTGGCGCATAAAGATAGTATCATGGTGGTTGTTTATAGGTTCTCGAAGATGGCTCACTTCATTCCATGCAATAAGAACACTGATGCTGTGCAATTGGCGAATTTGTTCTTTAGTCAGGTCATAAGGCTTCATGGCGTCCCACGCACCATCGTATCCGATCGGGATCCCAAGTTTCTTGGCCACTTCTGGCGAACTATTTGGCGCAATCTCGGGACGAAACTACTTTACTCCACCGCGGCTCACCCTCAGACCGACGGCCAAACAGAGGTCGTCAACAGATCAATAGGCACCTTACTTCGCACAGCTATCGCAAGCAACAAAGGCTCCTGGCTGGAGTGCATTCCGATCATCGAGTTTGCGTACAATCAAGCGGTGCATTCAGCCACAAAAAGGTCGCCGTTTGAGGTCGCATACGGGTTCAAGCCTTTGACGCCCCTGGATCTCCTCCCTATACCGCCAAATGAAGCCGAGAATCAAGACGGAGTCGCACGAGCAGAAATAGTCAAGGCTTTGCACGAGGAAGTCCGAGCCAACATAGAGCGAAGGAACGAGCAGTATGCACGCTTTCTCAACCGAGGACGTAAACCGATGCTGTTCAAGCCTGGTGATTGGGTCTGGTTACACTTAAGGCCGGAGAGGTTCCAGCAGAAACGCAAGGACAATCTTAGCCCGCGAGGAGACAGCCCATTCCGAGTCGTCGAGAAGATATACGACAACGCCTACCGACTTGAGCTTCCAGGTGAGTTTGGTACGTCCACCTCATTCAATGTCACTGACCTCCTTCTGTTTGATGTAGGTGAAGACGAAGATGTTTTGGGGACAAAACCTTTTC
>NW_010924254.1:0-883 GCF_000633955.1 Camelina sativa | reverse complement strand
TCCTCGATCTATCCTCTAATTTCACTAGTTGCTCGTTTAATTTCATTCCTAGATCTCAGAATCAGCAAGCCGACTGTTTGGCTAAGGAAGCTCTCAGTCTGTTTATGAACCTTTAATTAAATAATGAAAAGTCGTTTTAGTTCCCAAAAAAAAAAAAAACATAAAAAAGTGGAAATTTAATCATAGTAAAAATCAGTTATTTTCAGGTTTTTAATCTAAAAACCAAATGAACCGAATCGATAATTCGGCACAACTTCAAAATTCTGTAAACCAACAGAGAAAAGACCCGAAGTATTCAATCCAAACTGAATCGCATTACCCGAAGTCGCATGCGTGGTCTTCTAGATCGAGACATTTTCTTGCTAATTTTCAAGTTCAACCAAATGTATATTAATAATTCATGAATCTACCAAAAATAGTAGTCTTTCTTTTAGATGTGTATAATATATGAAATCACCAGTGCAAAGCCGTTATTTTTTCGCAGGCTAGCTTAGTTTTTTTAAAAATATGTGTTTCCATATTGCAATACTAATTTGAATGAAATGAAACAAGAAATACATGTATGCAAAATTTAAAAGATGGTTTACAATTTAATGGAGAATTAGATGAGAAATTTTAATCTCTGAGAGAAATAGCAATTGAACTATTTGATTGAGGGAAAATAGGTAAAGAATTTAAATAATTATTGTCTTGATAATTATTCATTTCATTTAAACATAATTACAGTAGTTCGTGAATCTACCCCAAAAAAACAAGAATTCTCTCATAATGTAAATTAGTTACATTTTATGACTGAAAATAACCGTTATCTTTTTACCAGAATTTTT
Organism: Camelina sativa; assembly: GCF_000633955.1. Lineage (NCBI taxonomy): Eukaryota > Viridiplantae > Streptophyta > Magnoliopsida > Brassicales > Brassicaceae > Camelina > Camelina sativa. The sequence goes on along the minus strand of NW_010924254.1, from coordinate 56 downwards.
TTTTTTTCATTCGTAATTTTTCAAAACGTTCGTTTCCATATATGTTTTCTCAGTTT
>NW_010924253.1:0-883 GCF_000633955.1 Camelina sativa | reverse complement strand
CATATGTTTAAACTTCCCGGGAAACAGTTTAATGTGTCCTTCAAAACGTAGCCCTAACACTACTGAGCGAATTAGTCTTCCTGTCTAACCACGTTTACAGTCTTCAACTCTTATATATACACATACATACAAACTTCAAAGAGTTGTTATTAACTATAATTGATTAAGGATATTATTATTGCTTAATTTATATCAAAGCAGCCAGAGCGTCGTCTTGTCTACCAAAAACAGCTCTAAAAAAATAAATTCAGTGATAAAATGAGCACACATATATGTGCATATATATATATATATGTGTGTTTGATGTATAAGTGTGTATTATGTGTGGGAGTAAGATTTTTGTCGAGATGCAAAATGATTTGACAAGACAAGACAGTTTGTATGCTTTTGTGTGTGAAGTGATGTGTGATGTGGACTTGTGTTGACTTGACCTCTCATTCTCTTCCCTTTTTTCTCCTTCCTCCTTTCTTTAATTTTTCATGAATTGTCTTATCTTTTTCTTTTACACCAAAGTTTTTATAATTCGCCAGTTGACTCATATAATTTTACCTACCCAAGCATGTCTTCTTTACAAAAGAGGCTCACCTGTGTCCGAGAGTAGCTAGCTAACAATGAAAAGATTATTGGGGCACTAAGAGAATGAAGCCCAGTAAGTATCAAGACCTATTCAATAGCCCATATTATGTTGACTGAGCCAGATCTGTAACTTTTTTTTTGTTTTCCCCTTTTTTCAGATTGCCTATATCGTCAACTAAAATCTCAAATGTTTTAAAAGAAGTCAGAAAAGTCAGAAACTTAGTAGTAGACATGATTCTGAGTGATGATTACACGACTCTAAAGCAGATTCCATTACCAAGTACCAACCTTTTCTTCATCGTTTTGA
>NW_010924252.1:0-883 GCF_000633955.1 Camelina sativa | reverse complement strand
GTGAGATTTAATGGTGGTGATAAATTGTTGAAGCAGCCGCTGGGGTCACATGAAGGCGTTTTTCATGAAAGCTTAAGTACGACCAAGGAATTTCAAGGTGTTTGTTTCAAGGCGGGTGGTGTCAACAGAGAACTCATTCACATGGGAACCACAATGTGCTAAGAGAGAAGTGAAGCAGGTTGGGGTCACGCCAATAGAGTTTGTTTGGATCTTCTCGAGCAAGTCTCAGTTACCAGGAGCAGTCATAACCGAAGCAACATGGAATGCAGATGTTGAGACAGACAAGGCACAGTTTCAATTCCTTCCACCATGAGGACATGGTGATTCTTCAAAAGGGGATTAAAAGAAGAAACTATAGTGAAGTAGGCTTTTTATCCTTTAAGCAAGTATTTAAGTAAACGCTTTCTCTTTGTAATGTTTTATGGAAAAAGATCAAGAAACAATCAAACTCTTTCTTCTCTATTGTTCTACTCCTTCTCATTCTATTTCTTCTGATTTCTATCAAATCCCAAACAGGTTCTCAGATCTTGCAAAAAATAGATAAAGCATACCTCCCGAGACGAAGAAGGGCTTTGACTTATGGAAATCAACACTACGCACGGATTCTTCATGCTCCTCGAATGTCTTGATCAAATTACGCTTCTGGTAATCCCACAGCTGGATCGCACCACCGCGCAAACTAGCAAGAATCCATGATTTAGTAGGGTGAAAACTCAGACCATAAACTCTACGATCTTTAGTCTCCCACATATTCCCAGAAGAAAAAGAAACAGCGATTGAAAAGCTAACAGCGATTGAAAACCTAAAAAAAAGGAAGTAGAGAGCTAGGAAGAAGAAATTAGGGATTCGGCGGCTTTTCAGTGTATATGTGTGAAAAAAAAAA
>NW_010924251.1:0-883 GCF_000633955.1 Camelina sativa | reverse complement strand
CTCTTTTTTGGTATATGAATCATTGTTGTTTAATTGCACAATTATATATGTATGTACTTCTTAATCTCAGTATTTTTAACTTCTTTCCTTTAAACTTTTTTTTTTTTTTTTTTAAGGAAATACCGGTATATTACTCATTTAGAGGAGATTACATTTTATAATAGCAACAGGAAGAGTTACTAGATAATAGATAATAGATACCGAATAGAAACTAAATTAAGGAGCTTGAAAGTGTGTAAACCATAAGGTGAAATAATTGGGCTGTGTAGTGACTTCCTGAGCATGTAATCCTTCTTGCTTTCTGTCGAGTCCCAGTAGTCTTCGTCGCAGCTGCAGTTGTATCTCGATCTACACACAGATTATAACTTATACGTATCTATTATCTACACACAGATTTTTTTCTTTAGACTTAGTTATAACTTATACGTATACCGATCTACACACAGATTATTCATACCTATTATATCATTATAGAACTGATTAGTGAAATTATATCCACTTGAACCTACTCGTATAGGGTAGTTTTGCTCAATGGTTAAAAAGGTTAACCTGAAGAAGTGGACAGTAAGATAACTATAATAATTAACACATACACTCTAATTTCCAAATGATAACTTTGTCACTTTGGAAAAAAATAGTAGTAATCCAATGAAAACAAAAAGGACAAAAAAAATATATATATATATTCCGACAAAAAAAACTTACATATATACAATTAAAATGTATGTATGTAAAAATTGACTTATAATAAGTCACAAGGACAACTTAGCTGGCCACTCGTTATATTATTCTTCTTCTCTCGTGTTAAATTATTAAAGACTTAAAAAGTGTTTTATTTTTGCCCCAAACGGGTTTCTCTGAAACTAAGAAAACTCGGAACAGA
>NW_010924250.1:0-885 GCF_000633955.1 Camelina sativa | reverse complement strand
ATAAACCCCCTATCCTCGTCCATCGTTCTTCATTCCTCACCCAAAAACCTCTAGAGCCCCTAGGAGCATTGGCCCGCGAAGGAAGCTCTCGGAGAAACCTTTAGGCGTCCGCCTTAGCTCTGTGAGTTCGGTCGCGTGTGGGTAGCACGCGAATAGGTTTTAGTTTATTATTTTAGTATTTTAATATTTGATTTAAGTATTATTTATTTAGTTTATTAGTTATTAGTAAGTTAATTATTTATTTAATTAATTAGTTAGCTTGAGGTTAGGTAATATTACTTAGGATTATTTAGTAATATTCCTAGAATGTTAGGAAGTATTATTCTTGAATTATTTTGCTTGCATTGTGTGATTGCTCGCATTATTGTTATGCTGCATGTATGATTGTTTGGTATAGCGTCGCGATAGTATAGTCGTGATGCTGGACGTTTAGTCGCATTGCAGTTATGCTGTCTGATTACTTGCGTGCTTATTAGTTACTATAGTTAGGTAACTAGGGTTAGCCGAATCATGAGGATCCTGTCGTCTGCTGTGCGTTGCGTGTAACTCCGTAACGTTATCGCTTACGAAGGTTCGGAGCGGGTCATGCTCGGCCGGACGCTACATGACGATGTAGTACGAAGGAATGTATCCTTTAGACTTTGTATCTAGGGGTGGGAGACATTGCCTTGGGAGATCATGGATTCATAGATGGACATACTAGGATTATTAAGAGTCTAGCTAGTAGTCTTTAATTATTGGTTCTATTTGCTTGTGGCGTAACGCTGCCTTATCGCGTTATTTTATCTTGCTTGTGTTTGGGGAAATGGGGTTGGGGTATACTAACATTAGAGATTCGGGACTCATTGAGTAATCTTAGATTACTCATGATGCTACCCTATTTGT
>NW_010924249.1:0-885 GCF_000633955.1 Camelina sativa | reverse complement strand
GGAAAGGAGCTAATTTTTGGTGAAGGAATATTCTAGGGAACCAAAAATAAAAGAGAGAAAAGAATCTTATGTAAGGAAGTGTGAGATTCACATTTGCCCACGCCGCGTAGTTTTAATTTATCTCCGACCTTTCGTTCTCCTCAAGAGCCAAATTCCACAAAATATGCCAATGTTCTTTTTCACGCGTTCTTCCGCGCGTGCCCACGTTGCCATATCTACTCTAGCGTATTCAATTTGATGCAACCAGATTCTGCTTTTGTCATTCATATATCCTTTCTTTCTTGGCTTTATTCATTTCATCTTTATCTGTTCAATTCATATATGGGATTGGTTCGACTTTTTTTTATCATTAAGAAATCAAAGATGTTTAACTAATAACTAGGATGATAAGCAAAGATCAGATTCATTGCAACATTCTATTAAATCAATTTGTTATAAAACTTAAAAATATCTTACTTTACATATAGACACATTTGTTGTCTCAGTTTGATGGACAGAGGAAGGAAGCAAATAAATACATGGTTGGTCTTATTGTTATGGTGTGGGACATAAATTTAAACGAGTCCATCAATTATTACTTTATTAGCTAGCACATATTAATTGTTTTTATGGAAGAAAAAAAAAACGACTACCTAATATCTATAGTTACATTTTTTATTTGTATGAATGTCAAAGTTTTAAGAAGAAAGCAAATTCTCGCACTGATTGGTAGCTTACTTTTAAGACTTTAATTTTTTTTAAATTATGACAGCCATTTTTTTGCCAATCATGCTTTTTTGGATTTTAATTTTTTTAAAATTTTAAAAGTCACTTTTTTTTTTCTTCCTTGTTTTCCTCTTTTTTTTTAAGCGTCAAATTCATGCTTTAAAACAAAACAATTTTTAA
>NW_010924248.1:0-885 GCF_000633955.1 Camelina sativa | reverse complement strand
GTCCCAATAATATTATAAATTAATAATTATATAAATTTACATATATATATGTATGCTTTTATAAGAATGGATCGTTTAATATGTTAAATTTTCTCCTAAAGCTTATATTGTAGATCAAACTATATTTTATAATATGTTATAAAAATAGCTAATTTTTTTTTTGAAGTCTTTTAATTTCTAAATATGCATTATTTTCATTTTTATAGCTCGAAAAACTATTAAAATATAATTGATATTTTATTCATAAATTTGAATTTACAGAGTTGACAATAATCACATGGAGGACAGAAAAACCTGCCGGAAAACTAGTGTCGAGTCAACATGTAAAAATAGAATCTTAGTTTTCAAAGTGAGAATTGGTAAGGGGCTCCACAGATTTGACAACAAAGGTAACATCATCGTGGATGAAGAAGTTCCAATAGGCTGGGTTCTCTTCAGGAAGACCGTCATTTGATTTGCAAAAAAGCCAAAACAGATGATTTGTGAGGAAAACAAGGAGAAAAACAACAATATACTATTAGGTCATATATATTGTTTGGTAATTAAAGAAAATAAATTTAATAAAATCTTAAAAATTAATCATACTTAAGCGTGATTTCCTATTTAGCAAACAAAATAAGATCTTACCTAACACCCTTTCAACTTTTTAGTATAAATCATTGACATCTTCATTCACCGAAATAGACCATATTCATACCAAAAAAAAGTTGTTCAATCTATAAAATATTCAAACTTTAGTAATATTATTCTTTTAAAAAATATCTATTCAACTAGAATTTTGACTGAGTAACGGGTCAAAATTTGAATATTTAAATTCATTTTCATCTATTTCTTTTAGTGAATTGTATAATTTTATATACTATAATAAACTTTTAAAATAATTTA
>NW_010924247.1:0-886 GCF_000633955.1 Camelina sativa | reverse complement strand
ATAACGATATAACCAGAAGAAAGAGGACGCGCGTGGGGGCCAGCATGTCTCATAGTATATGTTTATTTGTAAATTAGTGAGTCGATGAATAAAACAAGAGATCAGCAAATATTGGTGTTTAAAAGAAAGAAAAAGTTGCAACATGTAATTTATGTCAACAATATCGTTGAATTACACCATCTCCAATGGTGATTTTTAACAGGTTTTAAATCAACTTTTTCAAACTCAAAAATATTAAAATTAAATCAAAATATCCAACAACAAAAATAGAATTGGTTCTAAATGTAAAGTTTTGGAACTAACTCTAAGATTTTGAAACCAAAATTTTAATTTTATATTTTTTCAATTATAAAAAGAAATAAAACTTCCAAATTCCCTATCAAATTTGTATATTTCATGGTTTTCATATAATAGAAGACAAGTAAAATCACTCTAATATGATATGGTTGTTTCAGACATAAAAGAAATGAAAGGTAAAAAAATTGGAAATCGTGGTAATTGAATAATTAAACATCTGAATTAAAAGATTAATCTATGCATTGCATTGATATATATGTTTATTTGAAGAAAAGTATATAAGTATATAATTTGGGATTATGTATTAATCCGTTGGTTTGAAGCCTTGAAGGGCTATATATTATGTATACTTGACAACCACACCAACAAAGTATATAATTTGGGATTATGTATTAATCCGTTGGTGTGATTATATACTTGATAATCACACCAACAAAACAATCGGTACCGATGTTTATCAATAGAAAAAAGTCTAAAACATAGCAAATACACATAATTCAAGAATGATATGACTTTAAATTAATAATACGATGTCTTCCAAAATGAAAAATGTGAAGTGACAACGGCACAGTGTGTATGTCTGCGTGAA
>NW_010924246.1:0-886 GCF_000633955.1 Camelina sativa | reverse complement strand
TGGAAGATGAAGAAACCTCAACATCAACCGCCGGAGACGCCACGATTCAGGCGGCGAAACCACCACGCCACGGTCCGTCCGTCTTCACTCAATCTTTGAAATTGAAAATTTCAATTCATCTTTTGATTTTGTTTGATTGTTTTTGGATTTTGTTTGAAATTGAACTAGTAGACTCAGCACCACCGCCGTATGCTTCTTTTGACGGATGGACTTATCAAGATCGTGTCTTTAAGACCCCGTGGTGTCGATTGCTATCACAGTCTGCACAAGTTTGATTTTTAACCTCTCTCTCTCTCTCTATGGATTCAATAGGTTTGATGCTTTTTTTTATACTGCCTGAAACATTGATGAGCTTACTTGTGAATTTTTCAGAATCGAGACGTTTACATTGCTAGATCGTGCTTCACTCTGGGTTCTTGTCTAGCCTCCAACGCAGTAATACACAGCCAGAATCTCGGTTCTTTGTTGTGCAAGATCACAAGAATTCAGGTTTTATATATACTTTTATTTTGAGAGTACAAAACAAGCTGGTTCTGTATTCTCATTTATTGTTTGTACACATGGTTCAGCGCAATGGAAATGTTGTAGCGGTTCTAGATATCACAGGAACCGGGGGACCTGTGCTGATTAATGGAGCACTTCCCCACAAGGGTTTCAGCCATGTGCTACGCTCTGGTGACGAATTGGTTTTTGGTGATTGCGGGAGCTATGCTTTCGTATCCTCCCACCTTTTTTTTTCTTCTGTATGAAATGTGCAACAAGTAACCTTTTGAAGTTTTCCCATTAAGTTGTATCCAGATATATCAGCAGATGCCTAATGTTGCAGACTCAGCTGGTATGGAAGAGGTTCCTGCAGGAAAATTTCTACTGTTAGAGAGAGAGGCAA
>NW_010924244.1:530-887 GCF_000633955.1 Camelina sativa | reverse complement strand
TTCTCAGTGGTGGTGGTGGCGGTGGCATCTTCGGAGGAGGAGCTAGACGATTTGAAAGAAGTAAGCATTTGAAAAGATAGCAAAAGAAAAGATGCTTTTGGCTCAAATGATTCGTTTCCTCTCCCGATCAAATGAGTCTTTTTCAATGGTAATAATAAATATTATTTCCACTTTACCTGAAGGTATATTGCTTTTATTATTTTAATGTTATATATAATCCACACTAGCTATGGCATGTGTACACACATATATATATAACACATAATTTATGGATAGAGATGAAGATGGACCGACCAAGCAATTCAAGGGTCCATGAGAATCCTCAAGCTCGTTTAAGGGTTAATTATAGTATATTTT
>NW_010924244.1:0-512 GCF_000633955.1 Camelina sativa | reverse complement strand
CTTAATTTTTTTTTTTTTTTTGTATTTGATGAATAGCTTTTAGAAGAATTTTTGTATTTTGGTTCACAAACTCTCCAGTAAAGATATCTGAGCTGATTTTTAGAAAAAGGTTACATAGTCAAAAAAGAAAAAAATCATTGCATAATATTCTAATATATTATCATCTCATTATCTAAATTGAGACCGTTTTGGTTTCAAATTCGGTTAATATGTTTAGGCATCCTCTTCTCTTTATTTATGTATTTGCAGCCAAGGAATCTTTCATTTGTTCGTGGACGTGCACTAAATAAAACAAATCAGTTACTGTATTTTCCCACAAACAATAAATATTAAATTGTAAGAAAAAATTTCACCAGTTCTACATCAGTCGTATAATATATATTCTGCATTCACACGTCTTCGTCGACAGTATATTATTATATATATTTTATAATTTTGTGCGGTGGATCGTGGGAGATGGCCCACTATGCTTATTGATTTATATATGGGGTTTGCAGGAATTATGCTCATAG
>NW_010924243.1:0-888 GCF_000633955.1 Camelina sativa | reverse complement strand
ATATCATGGGTTCGCTAATATCTCCATTGGAAATTTTATAATAGACGCGTGCCATAGTGGCGGATCTAAAAAAACTATTTATATGGGGCACATATACTTTATTATTAATAATATTAAATTTACATAATAAAAATATTAATCAAATGACACCAGGTCAAAATAAAAAAATGTCACCTGTAGTATATTTATTTTATTTGGTTTCTAAATATATTTAACTGGACATTATTATTTATACATATTTATAATAAATATACTAAAATGTCACCTTTAGTATATTTATTTTATTTGGTTTTTCCATTGTTTATTTGGATTATAGGTGCTTTTTAAATGAATTTTGAAAAGTTGGTGACTCTTTTGCAAGTGCATGATAGTTTTGTACGTTGTTTCAAGAATCGATGTTAACCATGGAAAACACTAATTTTCATCGTAGTCTTTTTCTTTTGCATTTTAAAGTAGAATCGTTCATTGTATGATCAGATATGTACTTTTGTGATGTGACTTTTTTTACACATTGCTTAAACTTGGTGAAGATGATGTTTTCTCCTTTCGACTCGCCAACATTTTTGTCTACAAAGAGGAATTTTCTTATTTTTTTTTTATAAATAAAAATATAAATATAGATTCTTTAGAACACCAAGCACATATATCTCCACATAATATTTTATCTATTTTCCTTCGAATTAATTCATATGAATTAACTTTTTGTTGAAAAAAAATGAAAATTACATGCAAATATGAGAAAAAAAAACAAAAGAAACCAAAAAAATTAAAGAATAGTATCGAACACTTTACCCAATATGGTATTCGATTAGAATAATCACTCTGTGAAAATGTAGATCCGCCGCCCCTCAACAGATTGTCTTCGGTTACTAGAAGAGGAAAATCAAT
>NW_010924242.1:0-888 GCF_000633955.1 Camelina sativa | reverse complement strand
TTGAAGAAACCAAAAAGCAAATCCGAATCTCCGAGAGCTCCGATCATAGTCTCTTATTTTCCCGCTGGTTCGAACCTCTCCCGACTGTAAGTGTCACATAGAAGAGAAGATAAGATGTAGTGTTGGGAGGTCTTCTTTTGTTTCTTTCTTTTGTTTGATAAAGAAGAGTTGGGATGTTGACATGTTGTTTGTCGCACGAAGGCTTTATTTTTTGGTTCATCTTTTTGTTTTTTTGTTTTTTTTAAATTATGTACATATAGACCAATTTGGTTAATAGCTTCATATATGTATGCTTTGTGTATTCAGACCAGATTAATGTTTATATACATGTGTTTGTATAAAAATGTTGAGCTCCATACGCTAAAAGAAATGCTGAAAGAGTATTATTACCACTATAATTTATCTTCTCTGCTCTAGACGTTTCCAACATTTTTGGAATTCACTGATGGCACAACACACTCTTAAAGCATAAACCACCACGAGAGAAGTCCAGAAAAATTTGGGCTTTAATAAAGTCTTGTTTGGTTCGTAGCCGCAAATAATAAAAGCCCATCAAGACAAGAAGACAGAAGAAGACAAGTGGTTTAAAGTGGAAGTTATCTTTCCCACGTGGTCTTTAAAAAAAAAAAAAGAGAGAAGAAGATGAGATGATGAGAGTAAGCAAAGTGTTGTGAAGACTTTTTAGAAAAGTATAGAAAAAAAAAGAAAAAAAAAAAAGCAAGAGAGACTACTGTGTGTGGTATTCAAAAGTCGAAAACCCTAAGAAGTGGATTTGATGGGAGCTGTATCGATGGAGTCGCTTCCTCTAGGTTTCAGATTCAGACCTACAGATGAAGAGCTCGTTAATCACTACCTTCGCCTCAAGATCAACGGACGTCACTCTGATGT
>NW_010924241.1:0-889 GCF_000633955.1 Camelina sativa | reverse complement strand
TGTGTTACGTTTTGCCAAACTTGAGACTCAAAAAGGTTCGTATTATTGGTTCACGTTTCAAAAAAAAACATTATTGCTTAGATTATTAAATATGTTAATTAATTATATATTGTTATTGTAGATACATGGATGGCAACAACGGTGGATAATTGTACAATGGTCATGATCAATCCTAAGTGTCCTCAAGTCACGCAGATGTTTGATTCCTTTGCCGAAATGGAGAACTGAATTATAAGATTTTAAAGTGTAGTTTTCTAAATTTTAAATCATTATGATATTGATCTTGGATTTTAATTTTATATATTTATATTTGAATATATTATAAATTTGGTGATTATCTTACATGATTCTTATATTTAAAGAAATTCTCATAGATATTATTATTAATAGATTGATTAATATTAAGATTGTTTGAAAGTAAAACGAAAAATTTCCGAAACTATACTAAANATAATCATGAATTTTATTATAGTATGATTTAAATATTTATTTATATTATAGTACAAATATATACAAACTAACTAAATATGGTAATTACAAAATTAGTTATGAATATAATATAAAATTTTAAAATGAAATATAATCTTTAAAAAAAATGTTTTAAATCGAATTCAGGAAAAGAAAAAAACACTACTTAATTATTAGATTATCCCTAAATGTTTATGGTGATACTATAATTTATAATGTAAATAATTAAAAAAATATTGAATACTTATATAATATGGAATTTACTAAAAGATCTGGAAATATATATAATATATTTGTACTTGACGATAATTGTACTATTACCATTTAAGTTTTGCTGATGATAAATATTTGAAGTTTGGAAATATCATAAAACATAAATTTTCACAAAAACATATATTATGTATTATGTATATATAAATAC
>NW_010924240.1:0-889 GCF_000633955.1 Camelina sativa | reverse complement strand
CCGACTTCCGGTGTACTGCACTCTTAATCCGATAAGTTTGACATCAAATCCACCGTCTTCATCAATCTCCATTCTAATGTTGACCAGTTGAAATCACCTTATCCGTAATTCCTTAAGGATCTTCTTTTCTTTAAACTCAATATTCCACTTCGACTTTGAGTATAAAGGGTTTTTAAACTCAGTGTGAATCACTGCCATTGATGCCAGATCTCTGATTTTTGACCTAAAGCTTCGACTTTGTCTTTACCATTGTTGCTTTAATGTCTTCTTATGATAATATTAATAGCCATTGAAACCCAAAGGGTTAAACCATGCTATCTCCTTCTCTCTTTCAAGTCTTCGACATAAAAACAACAAAAACCCCATAAACATGTATGATCTCTACTCCTTCAAGTTAAAACTCGGCTGTAATAGATTCAGTCTTTCTTCTCTATCTTTTCCCACGTTCTTCATACAACTCCGATGAAGAGCTCAAGACCTTCCTAGGAGTTTATGATTAATTCTGCCTCTGCAAATTCAAAGTGATACATTACACCGTATAACTCTTTCTTCGCTTGCTTCTCCAAACACAAACACTTCTCAATATACTCTCGATCTCTTTCTCTATACCTTTAATTCTCTACTAGCCACAAATCCAGGACCATACCCGAAACAAGAACAGATCTCTATTGAGCACTACTCTGATACCAATTGAAAACGCATATTTGTGACTAAGTGTAGTTAAGATTGACTTTGTGTTTGTATGAGCATAAAGTAAATAACGCACAGGCTTTGTTAACGGGGTTCGGTTTTTCCTACAACCCCGGGACCTAGTCCAGAACAAATTCACTAGAACAAGATAACAATTACAATTGCATATGATACAAGCACTCTATGCCTATCATTCTTT
>NW_010924239.1:0-889 GCF_000633955.1 Camelina sativa | reverse complement strand
TCACAATAAATTCACACGGGAGGTGAGGAACAAAAACAAAAGTAATAAAGATTAGTGTATCAATACAGTAATGTTCGCGAAGCTTATACAAAACTGTAACCACATATCTATCTGCCAGCCCGTAAACATGAGAACATCCGTTAAGAAATAAGCAACATGAAAACTTAATTTACCTCATAGATGCGGCTTTCAAGGGAATATGGTTATTTGCTCTCTGACTATTCTCTCTGAGGATGACGAAAGTGTTTTAAGAAAGCATATCGAGGAAGATGTGATTCTAGAGAAGAGTGCGCTTGTGATCAAGATCCTCAGAAATAGTTTCGTAGTACTCCAGTGGAAGTCGTAAGATGATGACATTTGTTTTGTATCCACAATGATATGTTTTGTTTTGATGGTTAGCAAGAGTTGTTTATCCGAATGTAGTAGTGACATATGTATAATACAAAACCAAAGTACCAATCCGTATAGAAGTCAGAGTGAACCGGTCTGTTAGTAAAAATATGAAACAAAATCTTAATCGTCCAATCCCAAAATGATCCAGACACACTTGTTGAGACAACAATAGTCTTCAAAGTCTGAGAAGCTCGTTCCTACCATGAAGATTTAAGACTTCAATTGATGTTTGTTTTATGTAAGTTCAAATCGTTTCATTGTTTTCTTTTTCTTAAGTAGGTTTATTGATTGTTATATCTCTTTTTCTCTTTCATCATAATGCAAAAGTATTTTGTGATTGTAATCTGAAATACTCTTGTCTGGTTTCGAATTTGATCGTGTAGTGGAAACAGAGTTAATTACTAATTTTGTTTAGCTGTAATATGTTCTTTTTCTATACTATATATTGGTCATCAATTGAATTAGATTATAAAAACCGGAGTAATAGCTTAAAAGC
>NW_010924238.1:0-889 GCF_000633955.1 Camelina sativa | reverse complement strand
GTCAAGGTGTTGTTAGTCTTGTCAGGAATGATGTGAATGAAAAGCTCAGGCTGACCATCGAGCTTGCTCTTGTCCGTCAAGGACTCGCACCTAATCTTGTCCAAAGCCTGTTTTCACCATAACAAAATACTAAGTCGTAAGATACAAATTACTCAGAACATGTACAAAATTAACAATACTGCTTAATCCTAATCTAAACAATAGACTGATTAATCCAAATCTAAATGCTAAGACTGCTTAATATTTCCTTGGCTTAAACACTAAAGCCAAATGATCTCTTCTTTGTCTATTTCGCCTCTTAGCTCAATCCGGTGAAGAGAAAATTTACAATCAGCAAATCGTGACTAACCAAATTAGACCAATATAAACCGAACTTAAACCAAATTAGAAGAATGTAGGAGCTTCATCTAAACTCTGACTATTTTTTTATACATGTAGATGCAATCTTGTTCTGTGTTTAATTTTCAGTTGCAGTCGCACGGGGGAAAGGAAATGGCAAAATCCTAAACCCATATGAGGTCTTAGTACTAATTAGCTGAAACTGGAATCTATGTTTAAACTCTTTTGAGTTTGGTCTGTTGCAATTTAGTTTCGAAATATTGATACTGAAGAGGATTAGCTAAACAACGCAATGTTATGACGTAAATCATGGATAAACAAAACACATAAGAAACAGAACACGACTGCTTGTACATGTGGCGCCTCAGCATCTCATTTATCCCAGCAGCTGCAATGCTTTCGCATCCAAGAAGATCACGGAGCTTTTCATCACACTGAATAGCCATTGGATTTACTAGGTCCTGCAAAAGAATCAAGCAAAACAATTCTTAGTTTTCTTGCTTTATGGCCACTCAAAAAGCTCTTACAAATACAGCAATGTGAAAACTTA
>NW_010924237.1:0-889 GCF_000633955.1 Camelina sativa | reverse complement strand
CAAGCTGAAGTTGACAAAGAACTCGACCCCCCACTCGAACACACACAATCGAGTTGGCTCCTCTTGTGCTCCTCTCACTCGGTCGAGTCCCTCTCAGCACACGGTCGAGTGTCTGGTCGAGTGGGCAGTCGAGTTGGACTCTGGACCTTGGTTCTTCAGCCTTAGCTCCTTTGTTTTCTACTCATGATTGCTTCACTTCTCCTCAGCATTGCTTCCATGCTCCTTAAGCTCCAAAATCACCTGTTTATGCATGAAAAGATGCAAATGCAATGCAACTAAACTCTAATGCAAGAACAGTCCTAAAGCTATGCAATAATGGTCAAAATGGATAGCAGAAGATGCAAAAGATGTGAATATAATAAGGGAAAACAGGGTAAAATATATGAACATCAGAATCAATGTTTTCTCAGTTTTAGCCTGTTTCGGGACAAAATGGGTATAAGTGTTGTCTAAACAATTCAAATTCAACCCGAACTCTTCTAATTAGTCAAATGCTTTGGATTGTTACATATTTTGACCCTATAAACATTAACAAAGCTGTTTACTAATTCAAATCAATGTTTTACTTGTTTTAGCCATTTTTTGTTTGTTTAAGCCTGTTTTGGGACAAAATGGGTATAAGTGTTGTCTAAACAATTCAAATTCATCATGAACTCTTACAATTAGTCAAATGAATTGGATTGTCACACATTCTAACCCAGAAACTGTAACAAAGCTTTTTACAACTTCAAATCAATCTCGGTTTTACCCTGGTTCGGGACAAAATGGGTATAATTATTGTCTTAACACTTCAAATTCAACCCGAACTCTTATAATTAGTCAAATTTATTATATTGTTACATTTTTTGACCCTAAAAATAGTAACAAAGCTGTTTACTGCTTTGAATCA
>NW_010924236.1:0-889 GCF_000633955.1 Camelina sativa | reverse complement strand
TGGAAATGGGAAGCTAGACCCATCTCTGTATACTCAACGAAAAACTTGAGAATTCCAGTTAGTATTTTGACCTTGTTTAGTACAACTCGTTCCTTTGATCCCTCAGAAGCTGCATTAAGCATGAAAACGGTGTCAGAAACTTGAATTCTTCATCAGGATGTTATTTACCACAGGAAGAGATTTCATTATATTGGGTAACATGTGGAATGAACTCAACCTCTCCACTCACCAGCATTTGAACGTTTTTGTTTCAGTTGGTTGCCCTTACTTGTAGTGGATTTCTTGCTAAGGTTAGCCTCTGGAGATGTGGTGCCGGGCGTTCCACTGTCACCTGCTTGAAATAGTTCATCTGTACAGCCTAAGATGTGATCCATTGTTTGGTCCATAATATCCTGGAACAAATTGGAAAAACCTAATAATTAGTAATCTGATTGTGTGAAGAGGAAGGTGTCAAGAGGGAAAGCAAAAACTCCTTGCCTCAGCGACCCTCATATCATTCCTCTGAGCATCCGTATTAAGATTCTGAAGGGTCATGTGCAAAGCAAGAGAAGTATATGCCAATACTGGGTACACATCCATGTATTTGCAACAACTGGCTTGCAGAATGCTAGTCTGGGAGACAAACTTTTAAGGCAAGGAGTAAGTCTTCAATATCAGACTTGAGTATAGCTTTACGAGCATCTTCGATAGCGAGTAAATCCTTTATTTGCCATGCTATTCCCACAGCAACCGAGTAATCTTCCTCAAAACTGATTGTATTTTTTCCACTAACATGTTTCCACCTTGCGGAAGATTTTCCAGAGGACTTTGATTTCTTCCTCGACATGGAATGCACTTTATTACTTTCTACTTCATAGCCAAAATTGATTTGACAACGGTACGCAGTCTT
>NW_010924235.1:0-889 GCF_000633955.1 Camelina sativa | reverse complement strand
AACGGGTTTAAGTGTTGTCTAAACACTCTAAATTCATCCCGAACTCTCACAAGTAGTCAAATGCATTGAAATGTCAAACATTCTGACCCTAGAAACAGTAACAACGCTGTTTACTGCTTAAAATCAATGTTTTCTCGGTTTTAGCCTGTTTCGGGACAAAATGGGTAAAAGTGGTAACTAAACACCCCAAATTCAAGCCGAACTCCTATAATTAGTCAAATGCATTGGATTGTTACATATTTTGACCCTAGAAAGAGTAACATAGCTGTTTACTGCTTTGAATTAATGTTTTCTCTCGGTTTTAACCNGAAGCCATTTTTGGGATACAACGGGTTTATGTGTTGTCTAAACACTCCAAATTCATCCCAAAATCTTACAACTAGTCAGATGCATTGGAATGTCAAAAATTCTGACCCTAGAAACAGTAACAACGCTGTTCACTGCTTAGAATCAACGTTTTCTCGGTTTTAGCCTCGTTCGGGACAAAATGGATAAAAGTGATATCTAAACACTCAAAATTCAACCCGAACTCTTATAATTAGTAAAATACATTAGATTGTTACATATTTTGACCCTAGAAAGAGTAACATAACTGTTTACTGCTTCGAATCAATGTTTTCTCTCAGGGTTAGACTGTTTTCTCGATTTAAGCCTGTTTTGGGATAAAACGGGTTTAAGTGTTGTCTAAACACTCTAAATTCATCCCGAACTCTTACAATTAGTCAAATGCATTGGAATGTCAAACATTCTGACCCTAGAAACAGTAATAACATTGTTTACTGCTTAGAATCTATATTTTCTCGGTTTTAGCCTGGTTTAGGACATAATGGGTAAAAGTGGTATTTAAACACTCCAAATTCGACCCGAACTCTTATAATTAGTCAAATGC
>NW_010924234.1:0-890 GCF_000633955.1 Camelina sativa | reverse complement strand
TAGAACCACTGATACATGCAATAGACTTGAGGAACTATCAGTTGGTTAGAGATCGGAAAAAGAGAACTAAAAGAGCAGCATAAAAACTAGCAGACTACACTCAGTTTGCATTTGCCTTGATAGCTGCAGAAGAAATCGAGGTTGAAGAACCACAGTTCTATCAAAAAGCTAAAGAAGATAAAGACTGGGAGAAATGGGATGCTGGTATGGATGATGAGATGGTTTCTCTATAAAAAATGGGAACCTTCGATATAGTAGACAGACCTAAAGATCAATCCGTGATGAGCTGCAGATGGATCTACAAGTATAAACCAGGAATCCCAGGTGTTGAAGCAAGCAGGTATAAAGCTAGATTGGTGGCTCGAGGGTTTAGTCAAAAGAAAGGTATTTACTATGATGAGGTTTTTGCACCAGTGGTTAAGCATGTGTCAATCAAGATTTTAATGTCGAAAGTAGTAGATGAGGACATGGACTGGAGCAAATGGATGTGAAAACAGCATTTTTACATGGTGAACTTGATGAGGAAATCTACATGGAGCAACCAGAAGGGTATGTGGTGGATCCGAATAAAAATCAAGTCTGTTTGTTGAAAAAGTCACTCTATGGCTTGAAACAAGCTTCGAGATAGTGGAACAGAAAATTCAATGGTTTTATGATTGAAAATGGTTTCAAGAGGAGTGAGCATGATTCATGCGTTTATGTTAAGGAGGTAAAACAAGGTGAGTACATTTATTTACTCTTGTATGTGGATGACATGTTACTAGCAGCTAAGAGCAAGACAGAAATCCAGAAGCTTAAGGATGTTCTGAGCTCAACGTTTGAGATGAAAGACATGGGAGCTGCTAGCAGGATTCTCGGTATTGATATCTCGAGAAACAGAGAGAAAGGTA
>NW_010924233.1:0-891 GCF_000633955.1 Camelina sativa | reverse complement strand
AGAGGGAGCTAAGCTTTCTATCCTTCTTAATTCACAAGCAATAAAAGAGGTTCATAACACATGTTTTCCTAAAATTTCAGTTAGGTTTCCTACTGAAAGAGTACCTGTCAATGTATATTTCCTTAGAGCCTTTTGGGCTTCTCTTGATAGCCCTGCAATATTTAAACATTTATGCACTTAAATTAACCAGAGTCATTCACCTTAAATTCTGTTTGACAAAACAACTAGCTACACAATCAGTTTACCTTTACTGTCATATACCACTTCCTTTGGAGAAACCTGGGAAAAAAAACAAATGGTGATACATAATTAGTTCCTACAAACCAAATATATGCACACGAAGTCACATGGTACAGCTAAAATACAGAACACACTTGCTTACCTGCATCAATAAAGCTCCAAGAGCAGCACATGATGCATCATCGCTGATGGAGCCAACCCAAAACCTCAAGGCAGCACAGTCAACAAAAGCAAATCCGTACACAGTTGAACACTTTTCTAGCTCCATTTTGATCTAAAATCAAGATTCAGAAGAAAAATTGACATCAAACCATTAGGAATGAAACGAAAGGCTACTTTTATCATGGCAATGTAAGGCTTGATCATCTATCATTTTCTCCGGTACGCAAGACAAACACAACACAGATAACTGTCATTATAGATAGAGGGGGATGCAGTAACAAGGAATGAGACTACTTGACATGCAATTGCAAACTATGATCATTGTGAGAAAGTAGGAAATTCAGTAAAAATAGATTGACTCTTTCACATTAAAGATTCTTAAACAGATAGTCTGCAGGTTACAAAAAAATTTCAAGGGAACCTCTTGTATATAAACAAAGCAGCAAATCTTGAATTTCCGATCCCAAATCCGTACACTTCTTGTTGGAA
>NW_010924232.1:0-891 GCF_000633955.1 Camelina sativa | reverse complement strand
ACGCCTCTGGGTTGACCACCATGGAGCCTCCGTACTTGCGTCCCGCGCTTTCGTACTCGGGCATGGCTGGTTCGTCGGCGAAGAAGTGGACGTTGTTGCCGCCGACGGTGTCGACCCAGTAGGTGAGGTCTGACTCGAGACACCCAGGTAAGTCAGCTCTCATCACGCACGCGTTCTTCGTCTCAATCACCTCGTACACCGCCTGATTCCCACTTTTCTGAAATGGGTTCCTCACTACATTAATTACACACCAAAACACCACAAAATTAGTGACTTTTTTAACCTAATAGAAAAGAGTACAGATTTGTCCAAAAAGATTCGATTTTTAACCTATTATATAAGAAATAACAGCGAAAAGATGAAAGCTTTACTTACATGGATTCGGAGAACTGTTCTCGCCGGAGCTGCCTGCGTTCGATCCCATTTTCCTACTCATTGTCTCAAAACGACACTGTTTCTCTCTCTCTCTCTCTTCCTTCTACCCTCTCTTAATAGCCTAAAACGTTTGGGAAAAGCCTGGAGTTACCTATCATTATGCCCATTTATCGGCCCAATAAGTGTTGAGCCCTCCTAGTCCCCTATTCAAAACTGCGTTGATTTGGTGAAATACTGAAATTGAGCTAAAGTAGGTTACATCATAAAGTGGTAATAATTTCCCTACCATTTCTTCTCCAATATATATATACTTGTCATCAAGTTGGTCTAGTGGCATCTCTGCTGTTGTGTTTCTTTCTTACCACTTACCATTGTGGTATTCATTCTGAATTTTTTATTTATTTTCTAATGTATTAATTAGACCCTAAAATGTAAAGTTTACATTTCTTTTATGACCTCAAAATGTTATACTTCTGGATAACAGTAATTAACACATAGACTAAGTGTCCATATATA
>NW_010924231.1:0-891 GCF_000633955.1 Camelina sativa | reverse complement strand
TTTAGAAGAATGGTTTTGCTTGTAAGTGCCTCGAGACAGATCGAGCACCCAAAGAATAGAATGACATGTATTGCCCACCAAACAAATCATAATTCAATCCTTACCAACTTAGTTCACCTCCCCTTCAAAATCAGTTTGCCATCATCAGAGGAAAACAGATCAGGTCCCATAAAACACGATCTGAAAACATTAGAAGATGGGATGGAAATTTAGTAATCTATCTTAGAAGAGCAAAATCTGCATTGGTAGAGAGAAATCAAACATGGGAAGGGAATAATTAGAAGAAGAGATGGGTGTGTAAATTACGTGGCAAATGTGATAAAGAGTCAGATTGGTGCAGATCCGATGATCAAAGTGTAGTCTTTGTTGAACATGGTTTTGCAATATTCTCGCCCAACGTCTCTACCTACACCCTGACTAAAAATAACACAAGAAGATATCTTTGATTATTAGTCATCAACAACAGATCCATAAAATTGTATCTTTTATTAGAACATTCTAAAAATACAAGGCTCTTTTACTTCACATGAGACATATCAAAGATCCTTTCACCCGTTTATCTTCAATTGGTCATCATATACATTATCAGTTGGAGAAGGCCAAGGAGGAGATGCGGTTGTTATGTAACAGAGAAGATCCAAAAATGAAAGTGGATTAGTTTGGGTGTTAAGGTCTATAATCCTCTCCACCGTCTGCCAGGACCAACCTGTAGATGGTTGTAGAGCTATGTACACTGGCAATATAGAAGGCAAGGGAAGTGGAAAGACGAAAAACTTGATACAATGATTTGCATTCGTGTAAGATACCCACAAGACAATCAGTTGTAAAACGACTGAAAATGTATTTTAAGCCTGACCCTTTAAAGGGGTTCCCATAACTTCTAAACCAGTG
>NW_010924230.1:0-891 GCF_000633955.1 Camelina sativa | reverse complement strand
TTAGAATTTATTCGGCATTGAGTCGCCGACGATTCTCATCGATCGGAGCTGTGTCCCCAATTCGTGGGCATTTCTTCAGTCGCAGGTAAAGTCACGATTTTTCTGCTTTTATTAGAGTAAAAAAAAAAAACACCTCCTTTGAAATTTGTTTGTTTGTCGTCATTTTTGATTTGAAACTGGAATTGGCTGAAGCTCTGTCAACCGCTTGTGAAAATTCTAGCCTTTCCATCAAAACTTTCAACCAGGTGATTTTTACATTTCGATTTTGTAGTTTAAGTTTGTGCTTCTATCAAATGTTTCCGAGTCTTCTCAATTTAGGGTCTTGATAAATCCGACTAGTTATAGTATCTGTATCTGGTTTCTGAGTTAGATTGAAGTATTTGCTTCATGCTGACTAAATAAACCATGTTTGTTTGGTCCTGTCTGTGTGTTCTTCAAATTTCATTTGTATGGCTTGATGGGTATTACCGACTTGAGTATAAAGTTGTATTACTTAACAGGTTTAAAAGAAAACTGTCGTTTTATTGATTGAGCTTCCAACTGCTTTGAAGACAGATATTACTATGTTCTCACTATGTGTTTTCTCTGTTCTATGATTATATTTCTCAGCTGATTGAAACTTTGATTGATCGGGTGGATCTATCTGAATCTGAGGCTGAATCATCTCTTGATTTTTTGCTGAACGAGGCAGACGAGGTCCTGATTAGCGCCTTTCTAGTTCTACTGAGAGCTAAAGGAGAGACATACGAAGAAGTAAGTATATCATCACTCAAGTTAATCTAGGCATATAAATAATACATAATCCTATATTACAGCACTTCACTTAGTAAACGTGTTTGGTTGGTAGGTTGTGGGGTTGGCTAGGGCAATGATGAAACATGCTAGGAAAGT
>NW_010924229.1:0-892 GCF_000633955.1 Camelina sativa | reverse complement strand
TAGAGAGTCGATCAGTAATACGCATGAACAACGCCTTGTTCATTCTAAAGCGACGACGAAAAAGATGAGGAGGGTATGTTGCATCTTCACTAAAATAATCGTTCCACAAGCGGATATGTCCATCTTCACGATTTCTTTCAATATGGACTCTTTTTTTCCTTGGCTTTCTTGCTTGTTGGCGATCAGCATGAGCAGCACTAATATGATCGAACGCTTGATCATACACTTGCTCAAATCGATCATCAAGCACTTTGTCCAAATTTTCAAAATTATTACTAGAAGAAGATGCCATTTATTTCACGAGGCAAAATGACGAAGATCAAAATAAAGAAGAAGATATGGAGTTGTGGAGTGGTAAAAGAAAAAGATGAGCAATGAAGTTGTAGTAGAAGAAGTATTAACTTATTTGAATTGTAGTAGGAAGAGAAGAGATAAGAGTTGTGGGAGTTGTGGAAGTAATATATGACGATCTTATATAGAGTGGCACAAGTCAACTACATTAACAAAAAATAACAAAGCAGTCACGAGCAACAAGTACAAAGAAGTCACGAGGCAAACAATTACAAAGAATTCACGAGGCAAACAATTACAAAGAAGTCGGCATAAAAAACAAGAGTAAAAATGGGTCCTTGAAGTCACGAGCAACAATTCACCAAGCATTCTTGTCATAAACCTGTGTTTAGTTGTCTCTTCGATCCACGAGCATACTTGTCTCTATCTGTCACAAGCCACAACAACACATCCATCAGTTTAACATCACAAGAACACATAAAGGTTGGTAATCAAAAGCACAAAAACATAATATGACACAACAGAAACTGATTACAATAAAAAGTCAAGAACACAAACAGATTAAACATCACATTAAAACTTCAACAACAGAAACCGATTA
>NW_010924228.1:0-893 GCF_000633955.1 Camelina sativa | reverse complement strand
CGAGAGAAAACATAGATTCGAAGCAGTAAAAAGCTATGTTACTATTTCCAGGGTCAAAATATATAAAATTCCAAGGAAATTGACTAATTATAAGAGTTCAAGATGAATTTGCAGTCTTTAGACACCACTTATACCCATTTTGTCCTGAAAGAGGCTAAAACCGAGAAAACATTGATCCTAAGAAGTAAACAGCATTGTTACTGTTTCTAAGGTCAGAATGTGTGACATTCCAATGCATTTGACTAATTATAAGAGTTCAAGATGAATTTGCAGTCTTTAGACACCACTTATACCCATTTTGTCCTGAAAGAGGCTAAAACCGAGAAAACATTGATCCTAAGAAGTAAACAGCATTGTTACTGTTTCTAAGGTCAGAATGTGTGACATTCCAATGCATTTGACTAATTATAAGAGTTCGGGTTGAATATGGTGTGATTTGACACCACTTATACCAATTTTATCCCAAAACAGGCTTAAACAGAAAAATAGGCTAAAACCGAGAGAAAACAATGATTCGAATCAGTAAATAGCTGTGTTACTCTTTCTAGGGTCAAAATATGTTACAATACAATGAATTTGGCTGATTATAAGAGTTTTGGTTGAATTTGGAGTGTTTAGACTACACTTAAACCCGTTTTATCCCAAAACATGCTTAAACCGAGAAAAAAAGGCTAAAACCGAGAAAAAAATTGATTTGAAGCAGTAAACAGCTATGTTACTCTTTATAGGGTCAAAATATGTAACAATACAATGCATTTGACTAATTATAACAGTTTGGTTGAATTTAGAGTTTTTAGACAACACTTAAACCGTTTTATCCCAAAACATGCTTAAACCGAGAAAAAAAGGCTAAAACCGAGAAAAAAATTGATTTGAAGCAGTAAACAGCTATG
>NW_010924227.1:0-893 GCF_000633955.1 Camelina sativa | reverse complement strand
CATTTGTGAGCTGGAAACGCTTTGGTCGCTAGCCAGACAAAGAAAGGACAAATTGCACCTACGAGGAAGAACCAATTTATGGCTGAGTATTCCCCTAAGTCACCGAACATTCTACGTGGTCCCACAAGTCCCCAAATCACAGAAGCATCGAAGAAGACACGGTCCATCGGACAGGTCCATTCGCTATCTGGAGGAAGCAAAGATTTGTCACATAGATGAGGAATGTCTACCATTAACCACCAAGCAGTTCCTGTGTACACTATCACTGCCACAAGCGTCCCAACCACCTGAAAACATTGTGTTAGTATATATTTAGATTGTGTTTTAACAAATAATTAACGATGGTCAAAGATGCAATAACCTGTGCCATGAACATGCTTCTAGGAGGGATCTTCATGTAGAGACCGAGTTTGAAGTCTTGGATGAATGTTAGAGCCTGAGTCATGCTGATGTATCCATACACTTTGAAGCACATGTTCGCAACCGGACGTTCTGGATAGATATACCCGATTACATATTCCGTTATGACGTTCAAACCCGGTGCCTAAAGCAATAGAAGCCTTGTTAAAATAAACTTGTCACTTACCTAAAAATTAAAATAAAGAGCTGTGGCTCTAACTAGTCAATGATAATGAACAAGGCATATATGAATGGAATATGATTTGTAAAAGAAAGTACTAAAAAATAATAAAACTCTTATGACAAAAAAATAAATAATAATAAAACTCCTTTTTAAAGTTTGTTTACATTTTTTTTTTCAGTTTTTCTTAGAGGAATGTGCGAATTATTTTCATGATTTTGTTTTATATAGTTATGCTTCCTACACAATTGAAAAGAATAATTTTAAAACTCTAATTTGCTTCTTTACTTTCATGTAGTTTTAAGTAAGTACC
>NW_010924226.1:0-893 GCF_000633955.1 Camelina sativa | reverse complement strand
CTTCTAATTAGTCAAATGCTTTGGATTGTTAAATATTTTTACACTATCAACATTAACATAGCTGTTGACTGATTCGAATCAATGTTTTCCTTGTTTTAGTCTGTTTTCTCGGTTTAAGCCTGCTTTGGGATAAAACGGGTTTAAGTGATGTCTAAACACGCCAAATTCATTACGAACTCCTACAATTAGTCAAATGAATTGGATTATCACACATTCTCACCCAGAAACATTAACAAAGCTTTTTACTACTTCAAATCAATGTTTTCTCGGTTTTACCCTGTTTCAGGACAAAATGGGTATAATTGTTGTCTAAACACTTCAAATTCAACCCGAAGTCTTATAATTAGTTAAATTCATTGGATTATTACATATTTTGACCCTAGAAACAGTAACAAAGCTGTTTACTGCTTCGAATCAATGTTTTCTCGGTTTTAGCCTGTTTTCTCGGCTTAAGCTTGTTTTGGGATAAAAGAGGTTTAAGTGTTGTCTAAACACTTCAAATTCATCCCAAACTCTTACAATTATTCAAATGCATTCGATTGTCACACATTCTGACCCTAGAAACAGTAACAAAGCTGTTTACTGCTTTGAATCAATGTTTTCCTGGTTTAAGCCTGTTTTCTCGGTTTAAGCCTGTTTTGGGATAAAACAGGTTTAAGTGTTGTCTAAACACTCTAAATTCATCCCAAACACTTACAATTAGTCAAATACATTCGATTGTCACACATTCTGACCTAGAAACAGTAACAAAGCTGTTTACTGCTTCGAATCAATGTTTTCTCAGTTTTAGCCTGTTTCGGGACCAAATGGGTATAAGTGTTGTCTAAACAATTCGAATTCAACCCTAACTCTTCTAATTAGTCAAATGCTTTGGATTGTTACATATTTTAACA
>NW_010924225.1:0-894 GCF_000633955.1 Camelina sativa | reverse complement strand
AAGATTGACCAGCTGTTGGTCAGGGATTTCTTGAAGTTTGCCTTCAATCTTGAATCCTACAAGACTCCAAAAGATCTTTCACCCTTTGCAAACTCCTCAATAGTATGCATCTTGTTGGAAGACTCATGTAGTCTCTATCTTTACCTTTCTTGTAATATTTTGTTTCTAAGTTGTAAGAACATCCCTCTCTTGAGGCCTTGATTTTAATGAAAGTCTATGTTTGATCAAAAAAGAGAGGACTATCATACTTCCAATATCTAAGTCTTATATATATACTTGAAAAATGAATTAGCTCTTGGTGATGCTCTTACTCTTAGCTTGGATGACTTCTATATAATTAATGCATATTGGATTGTAGAAAAAAAAATCTTCATTTCGTTATCAATTAGAGGAGATCCCATTGTTAAAAAACTAAATGGATTTCTGAACGTTTTTGCGATCCCCGGTTGAAGCTTCTACTAGAGACATGAGGTTTGGTCTTAAAATGCTGAAGGACTTTGCTCCAAATACTTTACTTCTCATGTTGGCGAGACATCTGTCTAGTATTACTCCTCTGGAACACTCTTTTCAAAGGTCGATTACGTCAGTTCGCTAGAACCATTTATAATCACTCGTTGGTCAAGGGTTCCGTGAAACCCGTCTTCATGGTCGAATTCACTTTGGTTCCAATGGATCCTTCAGACATTGTAAAACTTTCAAAAGTTGAGAATTTCTTTGAAGAACTCCTGGAGCCTTTATCCTTTCTCTCCTTTGATTATCTTATTGTATGTTGTAAGAACCCACCTCTTTTGACCATCTCTACTGAGTGATTCTTTTACAAATACTCTTAATAAAAAATACTCCCTCCGTTTCATAATATAGGATGTTTCCAATTTTCTATGCAACTTTTAGATT
>NW_010924224.1:0-894 GCF_000633955.1 Camelina sativa | reverse complement strand
TTTTTTTTTTCCTGCATATGTCATGATTCAAATTAAAAAATTAGAGAACTAATATAAATTATTTAACCTATAAGAAAGTAGTATTGCATCAATAATTTATATCGAGTATGAAAATAAGTGAAAGTATAAAAACATATTACCAAAAAGTATTTTTTTGAAGAGTATGAAAATTTACTTAATATACATCGAAATTTGAATATTTATAATCAGTTTCATCCATTGCTTTAGTTGAAATGCATAAGTATATAAAATAAGATAAATATTTAAATTGTTTTAATTTGAAAAGAAAAAAGTATTTTAATTTAATATTTGTTGAAACATATGATAATTATTTACCAGACCATAGAAATTATAAATACTTTACTTTTGTTTTTTTATAATTTAAAAATATTTTTCATGATGAATTGTTTTTTATTTTTTATGTAAAATTTCAATTTGATTATAGAGAAAAAAATTCTAAGAGCTCACAAATCATATAATAGAATAAATTAGAATAGGTGGCAGATTTAAAATTATGGAGCATTTTCAAAAACACCTCTTTTTCTATGTCACTTTACAAAAATATCCCATCATGTTGTCTATTTTTAAAAATACCTCTTTTCTATATACAAAATGATTAAATTTTAAATCCTAAACTCTAAATACTAAGACCTATCCCCTTAAAACTATAAATTTAACATATGTAATTGTCTAAAAAAGAGCAAAAATAAAAATGATCAAAATGAGTATTTTTGAAAAAAGTATCTCAAAAAAACATTTCTAACAAATTCTCTAAAATCATATGGTGAGATAATTTAAATAAGATTTGACACCTCTAAATGTTTGCGAATTACATTATAAAACTTTATCATTTGTCCCAATAATTTCCAATTGGATGATGGCATAAATTTAATT
>NW_010924223.1:0-894 GCF_000633955.1 Camelina sativa | reverse complement strand
TATTCCTTTCTACAGCCTCTCTTCTATTTCTTCTTCTACTCGATTTATTTTTTTATTTTCTGTGATTGGACATAATGGCTCATGACTGCAACAATGGTGATTATCCGCTGATTCTTCTCTTCTTCACGGTCGATTATTTTCCATCGGTCGCCGGAAAACAATCAAAATTGCGTTGTTTCAGATTTTAAACTCAAAACAGAAATTAACCGAGAGCGGAACTGTACCGAACCCGAAAACCGATTTAGCCGTACCGAACCGACCGAATTAACCGAACTCCCAGGGTTAATAAAGCGACAAAGGTAAATTAACGTGTATAGTATACAAATAAACACCTTTTTATTTTCTCAACGTTAGCCAACCTTACTTCCCCCACCTCTTCGTAGCCAACCTTTGCTTCCACCTCTTCGTAGCCAACCTTTGCAATGTTTCTTTAAACCTTTCCAATACTTCTTTAAAACCTTCCCATTTATAAGCAACAACCCTTAACCATTATTTAGCAACTTACTTAAATCTCTTCATTTCTATCGCACACTTAAATAATATAATCCTTTATTAACAAAGCGAAGTTAAGCGTCTCTGTCTCAGGTACGTTAATTCTTAATCTCTTTAATAAAATCATTGCATTTAAACATCTCTCTTTCTTTTTTCCTTCCCACTCATCAAATACTATCATAATTTCAAAAATAAATTAGAATGAGTAGAATGATAGAGGAATTAAATGTTTTTGTTGATTTACTAATTCTGTTTCTACGTTTATGATGAAGATAGTGAATTATTGAAGTAGAATGGAAGATCTCGGACACCCACCATTGAACCAAATTGACGAAAATATCATTCTAGCAAAGCAAATGAAAGCATTAAATCTGAAAATGGACGAGGTCAGTCAATATGCAT
>NW_010924222.1:0-894 GCF_000633955.1 Camelina sativa | reverse complement strand
GCTTCATTCCATTAGAATAGAACACCACATACAAGGTAAGAGACAAAGTTTAAATAACAACAAAGGTAGGCAATCACCAAAGCCAAAATAACAAAGATACATCAAGTAGATAGTGACCGTAATCTGTAGTTATTTCGTCAATTTAGTTTGTAATCATTTTATTAGTCATAGTTATTTAAAAATATGTGAGTTCGTCATATATACTTTAGAGTGTAAAATTTTGATTATATTTTTCAGATGTACATTAATTTTGAATATGATACATGCCAAGACTTTGTAGACTCTTTAATATCAACAAGTAAAAAGAACTATTTTGTTTAACATTTAAGAAAAAAAAGAATCCAGAGTATCATCATAATTTTTGTATTAAAAAAATTTATTGTGAAGAGTTTCATTACCTTATAAACAACTATTACCTTTCAAAATTTAGCATTTTTCTTTTTGTGAAAATAACATTCTCCTTTTGTATTCAGCCAATGCGTCACTTTGATTTTATTTTCTGTTGAAGGACCCTATGCGTCACTTTCATCTGTGTATATATAAATTATATCATATAATAATATTAACCAGTCAAATTCCATAGACTGTTTGAAGATTTTATAGCTTTTTGTTAGAACATATAAAAAAAAAGGAGGGTGTCACATGTAAACCATTTCTTAGAGTAAAAAGTGAAATAGGGAGGAAAAGTAATTAATTTATCATCTAAAAATTAATTTGAAAATACAAGTTCTTATAAGATTTATCAGTGGAATGTGAGTTTATTTATCATCAAATACTAAGTTCTTATTTTTCTTTTTTTTCTCCTGAGTAAATTATGTTTCACGTATAGTGTATTTTATCTCTCTCTTCTCTCTCTCAAGTCTCAAAGTCCCAGTTATGTCGACATTATATAAT
>NW_010924221.1:0-894 GCF_000633955.1 Camelina sativa | reverse complement strand
GAAGAGTTTGAGTACATAAGCTTAAGGCCGACTTGGACAAGCCAAGTAGCGACTGCTGAGCTGGATGAACATCTTGAATTTTCATTCAAGATGGGATCACGACAGAAACTTTTCTATTTGTTGTATAATAGAAAATTTCTATTTATTGTATAATAGGAAAATTGTATACAATTGTTAATCTCCCAATTCCTATTTGTTTTATAACAATTTTTTTTGTTTGTTGTACAACAGAAAAGTTGGCAACCCTATAAGTTGTGCAAAATACCAAAAAGGGGCTTCATAAAGACTTGCACGCTTCAAGGTATTTTCGAGAGATACACACAAGATGTGTGATGTCGTCCCATCAACCAGATAGAAAGATATTTTGATGGTTTATTCATCTTGAAAATAATGATACGCATAATAGTGTTTGTATCATATGCAGATTGTTATCTTGTTCTAGTGAATTTATTCTGTACTAGGTCCGGGGATGTAAAAAAAACCAAACTCTGTTAACAAAGCTCGTGCGTTGTTTACTTTAAAAAAATGTTTAGACACTCACCAAAAATAAGCAACGAAGATGGTCTTAGGTCTCAATTCAAAGGTTTTGGTTCTTCCTTTTGTGACAAGTGAATTTAGATTATATCTTACGTCTAGCTATGCTAAATTAAGCTGATTTGCAACAAAAGCAACTTGCATTGCTTTTTCCTGCACTTGTCATTATTAATTTACACTTCTTAACAAATTCTTTCAAAATTGGTTTAAAATTTCTTCAGGAAGTTTGATTCTTCAATATTAAACAATTAACAACCAACAGTTTTGAAAAAAAATAATCGTAAATAATAAATGGGCCTAAAAGGGCCGCATAAAATCGAAGACTCATATGGACAGTGTTTAAACGGATCAATAAATAAA
>NW_010924220.1:0-894 GCF_000633955.1 Camelina sativa | reverse complement strand
CGTACGCCTTTGCTACTGCAGTATACTTGATCAATCGCATGCCTTCCGATGTACTGCATGGAGTTTCACCGTATGTTAAACTTTTTGACCAGAAGCCAAACTACTTGAAGCTCCGAATGTTTCGATGCTTGTCCTTCCCATGGCTTCGCCCCTATACCTCCAACAAGCTTGATGATCGATCAATACCGTGTGTGTTCTTGGGATATTCTCTTACCCAAAGTGCATATCTCTGTTATGATGTTCCTAACCGGAGGATGTACACCTCGCGTCATGTTCAATTTGATGAGCACCAGTTCCCGTTTCTGGTTCCTCCTTCGTTACCCGTTCACAACAAGTCTGATAGTGTGATGTCCTCGCCCAATGTGGTCATTCCGGTTCTGCCGCCACCTATAGCTCATTCGCAACAGCCCCCGTCACCGGTCCTTCACCCGTCACCACTGCCGGTTCCACCGTCTTCGTCTGGCAACACATCATCTCCGTCTCCTGCACCAGGATCTCCAGTTAATCGTGCTCAGTCACCGTCATCATCCTCCTCTGTTTCACGACAGTCATCACCACACCAAACTCCACCACCAAGTCCAAACTCAATAAACCCAAGACCACAAACACAACCTACACCACCCTCATCACCCTCGTCTACTACAAATCACGAACCATCACCCTCGTCTACACCACCCGATCCTAGTCCGGATCTGCCACAACAATTCCATGTTCCTCAACCACAACCTCCACCACAGCCTCTACAACAAAACACGCACACCATGCAAACCCGGTCGAAAAATCACATTGTCAAACCCAAATATAAGTTTAACCTCACTACCAACGTATCCTCTCCTTCCCATGATATACCTTTGACGGTGGCTGAGGCACTTAAGGATCCGCGTTGGAGATAGG
>NW_010924219.1:0-895 GCF_000633955.1 Camelina sativa | reverse complement strand
ATGGGGAACTCAATGAGATGTTACTGCTAGCTGAGCAGAACAATGAGTTGTTGCTGATGAATAGTGCTATGAGACCTCCTGGTAAAGCCCCATTACCAGAAGCACACAAAGTGGATTTGGGAAAGAAAAACCCTGCAGAGCCTAAGGAGCCAAAAGAGCCCAAAAAGACCAACTACGTCCACAGAGAAAGACACTACGGCCGTGGCCGTGGTGGCAGAGGACATGGTGGTCGAGGAGGCCAGGCCGGCCGCAGACGCGGTGGTAGAGGCCGTGGTGTCTCCAAGCCACATNACGGCCGTGGCCGTGGTGGCAGAGGACGTGGTGGTCGAGGAGGCCAGGCCGGCCGCGGACGCGGTGGTAGAGGCCGTGGTGTCTCCAAGCCACAGGCTAAGGCAAAATCAGGTTGTCACCGATGTGGTATGGCAAACCATTGGATGAGAAACTGCAGAACTCCCAAACACCTTATTGATGCATATCAAGAGAGTTTGAAGAAGAATCCAGAAGCTAACTTGGTGCATCTCGATGATGAAGGAGACTTCGATCATGAGAATGATGACCTTCTTGAGACTTCCGATCTCCTTAAAGAGGATGAATGAATTTTTGGTTTTTATTTGGTTTAAATTTATGCTTTGATTGATTTCTATGTATNTTGATTGATTTCTATGTATTGGATAATTTATTTGGTTTAAATTCAAGGATTTATTTTATTTTATAAATTATTTGCCTTATTAAGTTAAAACACAAATGTTGTTTTATAGAAATGGCTGAGGATATGAGTGAACTAGTGGTGGACAGTGGATCCAGCCACACTATTTTAAGAGATAAAATATATTTTATAAACCTCACCGTGAAAAGTGCCAATGTTAGTACAATTGCGGGTATAGCAAACCTTATA
>NW_010924218.1:0-895 GCF_000633955.1 Camelina sativa | reverse complement strand
AAAAAAAAAAACCAACTGAATTGTTCCAAAGGTAAGTTTCTTATGAGGTTTTGATTGTTTTTTTTTTCTTTGTATCTATTGCTAAATCTAACATCTGCAATATATTTCGTTTGCACCAAAAAAAGAAAGAAGAAAATGAATTCATGCAGTCCTAAACTTCCAGTCATCTGTCTCTCGGACCTGCAAACCCTAAAACCAGGAAGCTCAAAGAGGGTTAAAGTGAGGAGTGATGTGCGTAAAGCTCTAGAAGAATACGGTTGTTTCGAAGCACAATGTGATCAAGTGTCAATGGAGCATCAGGAGTCGCTTTTAGAGGCCATGGAAGAGCTTTTCGCATTGCCAACAGAAACAAAACAAAGAAATGTGGGGACGAAACCTTTTGTTGGATATTTAACTCATAATGATCTCTCCGAGAGTTTCGGGATCAAGGATGCTAATATTTTGGAGAGTGCTTACGAATTTACTCTACAACTATGGCCAAAGGGTAACATGAGTATCAGGTATATATATGTGAAAACTCTACTTTTAAAAATACATTGGTCGTATAATCTACTAATAATTAGTTTTTAAAAAACATACAGTTCTTGAGTTCTTGCTAATGAGCATGCTATTTTTTAAGCTCAAATTCAGCATTGTTTTGGTGGCTTGGACCCTCTATTTCTATTTTTGTACATAAAATCAAACGACAACTTACATTGTTTTTCTAGCTTGGACATGTGACTCTATTTCTACATTTGTGTACAAATAATTAAAGAAGATAACTTACATTTAATTATTAATTGTTCGAAAGCGTTATTTCACTCATATCGTATAAATCCAATCAACTATGGCAGGTATGCATTTTTATATCGTTTCCATCATTTTTATTTGAGAGTTCTTACAAGTTTTTTTTTTT
>NW_010924217.1:0-896 GCF_000633955.1 Camelina sativa | reverse complement strand
TTTTTTTTTGCCTTTGAAGCCTTAACACCAGGTGGACGAATCATTGAGTCATCCTCTCTATGGTTCACTGGTTGGGAACTTGAAGAACCGTCCATACCCTTCCTTCTTTTAGCCGTTCCATTCCCTTTAGAAGATGAACTAGCACACCATTTCTGATCATATCTAAGCTCAAGCCAAGCATGTTGTAGGGTGAACTTTACCTTGTGATCATTGAAGTATATTTCGTTGGCTAGCTTCATAACATCATCTTCATTTTGGCCACTTGATCTCTGTTTGGTTGCAGCTTCGTAGCATCCAACAAACTTGCACACATTGTCATTTATCTTCCCCCACCTCTGCTTGATATGACTAGGGGCTCTCTTTTCTAAACCGACAACCTTTGGACTTGCATTGAAATATTCAGCAACCCATTTCCAATAAGCTTCACCTTTTTGACCATTACTTACTATGGGATCCTTGCTCGTGTTCAGCCATGCACCAATGAGCTCAACATCATCCGCTGGTGCCCATTTATTTCTTGATCTACGACCTTGTGATGTAGCATCAGAGCATTGAGTGCTAAACTCAGGAACTTGGATTCACCAAGTTCAATACTTGGTGAATCTATTTCATGAGGATTGGTGTGGGTTTCTCCTTGACTATTTAATAGGTCCATGAAGCCAGGAGAGTGGGTATATGGGTTCATGGAATCGTTTTCTTTTAAATGAGAATGGAAGAGATTGTTGAATGGTTTAGAGTAAATTGTTTGTACTTTGAAGGAGGAATGCTTAACTATATAAGGTGAGATTAACTTAGTTTGAAAAAGATTTGGTTGGTGTGGTTAAGCAATCAATGTTAGAGCAAAGAGAAACGTTTTGGTGGTTGTTGTTATTAGCAATCAATGTCAAAGTACACAT
>NW_010924216.1:0-896 GCF_000633955.1 Camelina sativa | reverse complement strand
TGTTAAGTATTTGCAAGTATCTGCCTTCAGAAAAAGCGGAAAATTGAGCAATTACAAATTTTGATCCATGTTGAATCATGCGTGCAACATTTTGCAGTGCCTGCTTTTTCAATTGATCATCTAGCTGCAAGGTCTGGTCAACAAGAACATAAATCACTTTGGAGGGATGGGGTTGACCCTCTAAATTGTATGCCTTGTAACAGCTTGGTACATCGTTAACCAAGCCTGCTTGAGCGCGGTTTGCATTTGTTACACCGAGCATTAGGCAGGCTGCCAGACATAGACTCCGCTTGTGCATTGAGATCTCCTTAGTCAAGCAAGTCTGAAAAGTTGTTCTGAGCGGCAGCTGCGTCTTTTTGCCGTTTGATTTCGGCTCTTAGGGATTCAAATTTTTCTTTCCCAAGTCCCTCGNNNTTTCCCAAGTCCCTCGCTTTGTTGCTCAAGAAACTCAACTTTCTGGTTTTTATCTTTAATTTCAAGGAATTGGCTGGCTAGTTGTTCGATTGAATGATGCGTGGTAGCTGCAGGCCTGGAGTCATGGGTGGATCCACTCGATAAGCGAGAAATTTTGTTGCTCTGTGCTTCGATTTTTGCCATCAATTGCTCTTGTTCGATCTCGCTAAAGTTGTGATTTTTCAGCACCATTTCCCACCGAAGCCGCTTTTGCCCTTCGTCGGTTGCTGTCGCAATTTCGGTTGCTGCTTGATCAAGTAAATTGGTTTTATCAGCCTGTTCCTTTTGTACGCCAAGTTGAAGGTATTCTTTGAAAGTTGCAGTTCCGCATCTATGATTGCCCTTGGCTCGGGCGGTGCGAAGTTGGGCAAGTACTCCTTCTGCGTGTTCTATTTTGGGCGAGAGAAATTTCGCCTTGAATGTTTCAAATGATTGGAAGTTTC
>NW_010924215.1:0-896 GCF_000633955.1 Camelina sativa | reverse complement strand
CCACGAATCTGTGACACAAACTCCTTGTAACTGACGCGACGAGGCACCCCGATCCTGAGCTCTTTCCCATTGTTAGAGAAAACCCATCCGCGTGGTTTTGTAAATGTTTCTCCTGGCCATATCACGTTCCTTAGTTTCGGACTTGTTGTACCATAAGACATATTTGGTCGACCCTCTGTGTAGAGTGACTCTGGTGATACGGTTGATAAACCAGAATGATTCGACCAGTAGCCTATTTGGCGAACACCGGTTCCCGCCACATTGATAATATCGTAAGCAGGGCGGGTCCGGGACCTGTCTGGAGCGAACTGAAGCTGTCCTGTTAAACCAACAATATGCGTTCCGAGGATATCCTTAAGCAGTGTTTCTCCACTATCAAAGACGGTCATCGCCTCGAGGTTGAGGTTTCCACTTTTTCCCAAGGTATTAAGCATCGAGTGATTAGAAAAGGATATATTCCCACCGTCTTTGAAGAACTTATCTAAAGCACTCGCTAATATCATAACCGAATCATAAGCATAGAGAGCGTACGTGTTAAGAGCCAAAGGAGCATCAGAAATCTTACGCCACCTCTTGAAAAAATCACGTTTTAAACTTGAATCAGGCGTGTGCGGACGCA
Organism: Camelina sativa; assembly: GCF_000633955.1. NCBI lineage: Eukaryota > Viridiplantae > Streptophyta > Magnoliopsida > Brassicales > Brassicaceae > Camelina > Camelina sativa. The sequence continues at coordinate 277 of NW_010924215.1, read as the reverse complement.
TTACAAGAACACCTTGAATAGTTTCCAGTCGTTCAGAAGGAAGCGGCGAGGAAGAATCAAGATTAGTAGAGAGCCAATCCGTAGCAATCCAAACGTACCCATTTCCCATCATTCCAAGATACTTGGCCTCCTTAAAAACCGCAAAACCCAACTCGGAGTAAACATGAATCACAATGATCCTCGGCTGGAGCAACATGATCTTGATAAGCATGTTCATGATCTCGTTCTTATTCACAGCCGTATCCGGATGCAAACCAGCCTTGTAAGTGATTCTAAG
>NW_010924214.1:507-896 GCF_000633955.1 Camelina sativa | reverse complement strand
CATACGAGAACAGGAACAACCAGCATCATTATCAATTCCACTTCGTCTCAGATCCCTACAACAATAAAATTCCCAGTTAAAGCAAATTGTTTTCAAAATTTAATATGAAGAGAAACGCTGATCAATAACAAATTTCAAAGCAACACAAGGAACAAATAATAACACAAAATCATACACAAGTGAAGGATGATATGAAATAAAACCTGGAGGTGTTCTTCTTCTTCTTCTGCTTCTTGGACGTTGGCTCATAGAATGGTGTCATTTATGGAATTATTTGTTTATGCTCTCTACCTTCAATGATGATCTACTTGACCTGATTCACAATATAATTAAACCATTAAATTGTAATTGTAACCAAAAATAAAAGCAAATTCATCGATCGAATCAGT
>NW_010924214.1:0-424 GCF_000633955.1 Camelina sativa | reverse complement strand
TCAAAGCCCACCTGTTCCACAGAATCAAAAAGAAACAGACCTATATGTCCTAACTCAGTCAAAACCATATAGATTTATAAGAAGAACACACAAAAACAAAAAAAAAGATACATACCACTCTCTGACTTGTTTGCTCTCACGTCGCCAATATAATGCTTCAAGGATTCTGAGAATCAGAAGAAAAGAAATTTCAAATCACACACCACAACTCAGTAACAAAAAAACAGAATCATGGAGATTTAGAAGAAGAAGGAATAAGGAGGTACCTCTAATCAATACCAAAGCTCAGTCCTGACTCCTCTGTTCCGTTTTGATTTCAAACAAAGGGGAAGGAAGGAGAAGAATATGTGGGCTGCCAACTAACACCAAAAGCACAGTTCATAGAATTTTCAAAACACTGTCGTTTCAAGCCACAACGATCATA
>NW_010924213.1:0-897 GCF_000633955.1 Camelina sativa | reverse complement strand
AGATATATAGTGGCTGGATCTGAAGCGAGTAAGAAGAAGAGCTTTGGTTCTTCTCTCACAGTTCGTCACTCTCAGAAATTGATTCCCAATGCTGCTGCTGTTGTGGTAATGCATTTCGTCTTTCGATTTTGTATTTTACGTTTTTTGAATCTGTAACGATTTACAGATTTTGTTCTTTTTGTAGACGAAGGAGGCGGAGACATCTGCGAGCACTGGGTTTGTTTTTTTCTCGGATTAGATCTCATCAATGCCTTATTGTTTTGAAAACATATAGTGCGCCAATACTTATGAATTATGAGAGAGTGTACCTTATTTTTGTTACATGTTAATGCTATTGAGTGTGGTGATTTAGAAAAGAACGAGATATAGCTATATAGGTCTCTAGAGATGCTATTTTGAAATCTATAATTGATAGTGATTGCAAAAGCTGAATGTGTTGCATGTCTTTGCTTCCTAATCTTCCTATTGAAGCCTTTAGTTTTCGTTATCATGCTGGATTTTTAGAGTGAACCATTCAGTTTATTTCCCATGAACACATGCTAATCTCCTCAGAACATTTCAGTTTACCAACAATAACATTAACGTGTATTCTGCAATTGGTTTGGCTTGCGTTACGTTCACAATTCATGAGACTTTCCATAAATCATGTGCTCTTTTCTTTTCTATCGTTATTGTTTCCGTTTGGGATCTGTGTTGTTTCTATTTTCACATAAAGTAATCCTTGATTGTTTCTTGTATCTTTGATGTATTCATTGTCATGTTGATGTCCTTTAAGTCACAACACGAGTATAACGGATGCCTTTCATAAATATGAACTTGCAGACATGAACTATTGCTTTTCGAGGCTCTCCAGGAAGGTTTGGAAGAGGAGATGGACAGAGATGCAAATGTATGTGT
>NW_010924212.1:0-897 GCF_000633955.1 Camelina sativa | reverse complement strand
CAGCAATCGACAAATGAAACCTAAAAATAAGGAGAGCCCTAAGAGAGGAGAAGAATATTAAGCATATTACAACAAAGACTTGACAAGAACATATATATAACCTATGAACTTAATATGGGAATTCTGATGAGGCTGCGGCTGAAGGACTATACTATTTGATTAGGCAGTTTAAGATCCAAGCTAAGATGATTTTTTTAAATCCTAAATTACGAGGAGAAGCAGATATATTGCCCCTCGATAGATAAAGGATAAACTGGGAAACACTAATAAACCATCCATCCATACAGAAGAAGAACCAAACCCAAAAGAAGAGAATAATAATTATTTCAGAAAGATGATGAAAAGAGAGGCTCATACCGCGGCAGGCCACGCAGGAAACCCTTTAACTTTGGCGAGCACAAGGTCGCCCACCTTCCACTGTCGGCAGGCGGCAGCTACGGCGGCAGCCTTACCACCGCCTTTCCTGCGGCTGGGAGCCATCAAGAAGACGATAAAATTAAACTGGAAAGAAGAAAAGAAGCGATTCTAACACTCGAAGTAAAGCAAGAATCGGAGGCGAAATTGGGAGTGTCTAGGGTTCTCGGTGACAGATGAACACGCAGGCATTGAAACCCCGGCCAATCGAAAGAAGTGGGTTTGCGAGACGGTGGAGAAACGGAAACCCTAATCGAGGGAGAAGACGATTTTGTTTTGCGGCCTGTGGGATTGTTTCGCTTTTGAGGAGGAAGAAGGGGATGATGATGGGATTATTCACACACGAACCTCCCAATAATAACTCGAAAAACTTAAAACAAAAATTGATGATATTATTCTCGTTAACATGCGCTTTGGCTGCTGCGTAGGTTAACGCTTTCCATGCCCCAACCACTACTACTACCGCCTTTCTACTTCAAAAAA
>NW_010924211.1:0-897 GCF_000633955.1 Camelina sativa | reverse complement strand
AAACTGGTGTCTAAACACTCCAAATTCAACCCGAACTCACATAATTAAACAAATGCAATGGATTGTTACATATATTGACCCTAGAAAAAGTAACATATATGTTTACTGCTTCGAATCAATGTTTTCTCTGAGTTTTAGCCTGTTTTCTTGGTTTAATCTTGTTTTGGGATAAAACGGGTTTAAGTGTTGTCTAAACACTCCAAATTCATCCCGAACTCTTACAATTAGTCAAATACATTGGAATGTCACACATTTTAACCCAAGAAACAGTAACAAAGCTGTTTACTGCTTGAAATAAATGTTTTCTCGGTTTTAGCCTGTTTTGGGACAAAATGGGAAAAAGTGGTGTCTAAACACTCCAAATACAACCCGAACTCTTATAATTAGTCAAATGCATTGGATTGTTACAAATTTTGACCCTTGAAAGAATAAAATAGCTGTTTACTGCTTTAAATCAATGTTTTCTTGGTTTAAGCGTGTTTTGGGATAAAACGGGTGTAAGTGCTGTCTGGACACTCCAAATTCATCCTGAACTCTTACAATTAGTAAAATGCATTGGATTGTCACACATTCTGACCCTAGAAACAGTAACAAAGCTATTTACTGCTTCGAATCAATGTTTTCTCGTCTTTAGCCTGTTTCGGGACAAAATGGGTAAAAGTGGTGTCTAAACACTCCAAATTCAACCAGAACTCTTATAATTAGTCAAATGCATTGGATTGTTACATATTTTGACCCTAGAAACAGTAACAAAGCTGTTTACTACTTCAAATCAATGTTTTCTCGGTTTCAGCCTATTTCGGGACATAATGGGTAAAACTGGTGTCTAAACACTCCAAATTTAACCCGATGAAACATGATTTCTATAGTGGTGTGAATGATGATGTATGCAATGGT
>NW_010924210.1:0-897 GCF_000633955.1 Camelina sativa | reverse complement strand
CTAACATTATTTTCACTATATATTTAATCTAAAAACACAAAAAAAAAAAATTTCCCATTAATGATGCCCTAAGTAGAGTGGTGAATAACTCTATGGTACTTTGTATTTGTTTTAATCTTTTATATCATCAAATAATATTTCCACAAATCAAACTTTTAGAAATTGTCACGTGGTTTCCCAAATTTTTTTTGACTTGGTTCATTTTTTTTTTCCAGTTTTAACGATAATATTAATTAATTTTTATTAATTAAGTTTAATTGATGACATGATTTTGTTTTCCGTTATCCGTTAATGTATTATCGTGCTTCCTCTTTCAGTGTACTACGGGTTATTCTGGGTTACGTCTGAACAGATATTTGATAGTTGACATTTTCGAATTATTGTAGTTAATTTACCACGTTGTATGGGTTATGTGATGTTTTATTTAAAATTTTAATAAAGAAAAAAAATTTACTGTTAGTTGATTAAATTATATTTATCTTTCTTCGTTGTAATTCATATTACAAAATTGTTTGGAAATTATTCATATTATTTTTTAGTATATTTTGCTTACAATATTTTTGATAGTAAAGATAAAACATGCTAGTAACATTCTAACTGAAACCATAAGTTTCCTCTTTTCAATCTATGATATATATACTTCTATTATACCATTAAAATTTGATATTCTACTTTAACCTTGTTTAGGCTAGTGCGTAACATTATATTATATCAACTAGAATTGGACACGTGATAGAACACGAGTTAACATTTATTTTATTTATGTTGTAATTTTTATTTAAAGTGTTATATATATATATATGATTGTTTTATTTGTTTTAAAAAAACTTTTTTTTTTGCTCAAACATTGTGCCATGAAATCATATGTTGAATATAACTTATGAAAATAACATCTAT
>NW_010924209.1:0-898 GCF_000633955.1 Camelina sativa | reverse complement strand
TTAAAATAGTTTAATTTGATATTTTTAAGAATATCATAAATATATGAAAGATCAAAAAGTTATAAATTATAAACACTTCAATTTGATTTGTTATAGCACACTTCAATAATATGTCAATATAATATGAAAGAATTCCTCGAAATATGATTTCTTGCTAGAGCACATGTTGAAAATTCAAGAAATATGATTTCTTGCTAGAGCACAGGTTAAAATTTCAAGAAATATGATTTCTCATATTAAGTTAAAGTTTGAAATAATGTTGTTTGGTAGCTTTCTCGGTCAAGATGATTTTGACAGACATATGTTACATATTTAGTCCTAAAATTAATATGCGGTATATTATGGGTTAAATCATAGAATTAACAATTAAAATACAATATATAATTTTAAATACTAAACAAATCAAATAAATTAACAAACAAAAATTAATATTTTTTTATCATATAACTTAACTCGCGGTATGCCGCAGGTAAAAATCTAGATCTACTAAAATAAATTTTACAAAATAAATGTTACTTTCATGGCATAATGTTCCTTCCAAAAAAAATAAAAACAAATAAAATAATCATATATATGATTTGTTGAGTAAAAATTACAAAATTAAAAAAATATATATATATTTCAATCCATGCTTTATTACGGGCCATATTCTAGTAGGGTTAATAAAACCCAAACCAATCCCCAAAATATTTAGAGAAGGACGTTAGAGTCAAACACAACATAATCAAAAACCGATAAAGTCATAAAACTGCCAACTTTGCATTTTTAATTTTGAAAACAACTGAAAACAAACTAAGGTTGCGCAAGGATTAACAAACAATTAAATAGAAAGGAGCAAAACTTATGCAGAATATGGTTCACAACGAGCACATACTCTTCAGTCAATGGTGAGATGACG
>NW_010924208.1:0-898 GCF_000633955.1 Camelina sativa | reverse complement strand
TTTGAATTTTTACATTTTTATTTTTAAATTTTTTAATAAATTTAGAAATGACATGTGTCAACATTTGAATAATACAATTCACATGTGTCACGAACTTGTTAATGAGTAACTTTTTTTTTCTGATTTTAATGAGTAACTTTGACATCAAGCTTTATATAATAAGATATATATAGAAATATTAAAACCAAAAAATGAATTAAATAATATTCACAAGTAATAGAAAAAAACAAACAAGAAAGCCTACGAACTAAGAAAGTTAGAATATAAGAATATTTTATAACTAAAATACAAAATTAAATTGATAAATGTTTGATAAAAAAATTTCAAAGATATCTGAAAATTTAATTTATTGATAAAATGCTTGTTTAACACTTATAAAATAATATGTAATTACATTTTTATAAGATATGTTTCCCTATTTAAAAAAATGTGTATATAAATTAGCTATAATATTTATACACCTAGAAAAGCATATATGGTATTGATCGATGATTGGATAATCTATTATGTATTTTTGTTTTTTTTTGCACTTCTTCAAAAAAATATTGTCTGTCGTGTCTATGTGTTCTGCATTTGTGTGAATGTGTGTGTATATAATAAAGTGTTTTAGGCTGTCGATAAAGGGATCCATCTTAATTTGTTTGTTTGGTGGCTAACAAAGTTATAAAAAAAAAGATGGGTTTGTCTTGCTTACAGCTTTCACCCGCAAATGGTCCTACTCCTAACAGGTCAGCGTAGTTTATATTCTTAAAAGTTAAAACCATGTTTATGAAAAGTTCTCTTAGTCACTCTTCTTCTATATGTTCTACTGTTAGGGATGTCGCATTCATGATACCGGATAACTGTGACGGATGTAAGAAAATTATGACTGAAACCATACCCAAATTCAAAGGTAGAA
>NW_010924207.1:0-898 GCF_000633955.1 Camelina sativa | reverse complement strand
CAAGGTGCAGTGTTGCTTCTATCATAAAGATAAAAATCTTGGACCTTGAGAGATAATTTAGAGGTACATATTCCGCCAATTGGAAAGATTTCATACAGGAACTGCACCCCAGATAATTCCAGCTCAAGGCTCAAAGTTGTATCCCGGCCCTTTGTATGTTTTAAATTTTCACCTTTTGTTCTAGAATCATGCCAATCGGAGCCAGAGTATATTCTCCATTTGAGGTCAATGTTTTTAAGAAGTATACGTCCAGTAGCTGCAACAGCAGAATAAGATGTCAGGCCAAAAGATTTAAATTCTCCATCAAGAATATGTTCCTCATGATCTTCCTCAGTTGCTTCCGACACATGGTCTTCTAAAATTCTTAAGGACGTGTCATCATACCACCCAGAATTTCCTCTCCTCAAATCAGTCCCAGGATAGAATTCTCTCCCTGATGAATCCTCTTCTTGAGGTACCTCTACCTCTGACAATGGACGGAACTCAGACAAACAATAGTTTTCAATTATTTCAGGCAGGCTCTCTCTTTCTAGGAATATTTGACTGCTTTCTGAATCTATTCTAGATGATGACCCACAAAAACTGTCAGTAGAAGGTAGGTTCTCAGGAGCAGCAGGTACCCAATTAGGCTGCCCATGAGAGATTCCATGAGGTGACATATAATTATTCTGATATTCCATAGAGTCAGACTGACATGTAGGATTGACATCAAACTGGAATGCATCTTCATTTATTTCGTCCATCAAACCAATGACCCCAGTTTCATTTCCTGACTCTAATCTCAAGTTTTTCATTTCTCCACTTGAATCGGAGCTACTGAGTCTATCGTTGATATCAAAATCATTCCTAGCATTTGCCTGCTGAATGCTGTCCCATCGAGTCTGCAGGTGCACAGCTG
>NW_010924206.1:0-898 GCF_000633955.1 Camelina sativa | reverse complement strand
TCTCTCGACTATATCCTCGTCGTTTCCGTTCTTCTTTCGATCCTTGCTCTCCCACTCTCTCGTCCTCTTCTCATTATCTTTCTCTTAGTCCTTTCTGTCATCTAATAATCGCAAGTAATCTTTGATAGTGGGAATCACAATTTTTTCCCCCAAATCAAAAAGCTAGGTCTTCGATTCCGCCATAGTCTCCATCGCAAAAATCGTCGCTGGCCACAAGTAAGTAAGCCCAGATCTGGTTTCATTTCTCTAGTCCAAATCAATTCTGGTTTAACTAATTTGCTCTAGTCAAATTAGATCTGGTTTCAGCTGCTCTAGTAACAAATCGTCGACTAATTGATTTGGCTTGGAATAAGAGATATGGTCAATGACCTTTGGAGAAATAAGATAGGGTTTTAATTTCTTCTGTTACTCACTAATAATGATTTACAAATCTTTGTTTTGGTAATTAAAAATCTGAAGGATCTCGATTTCACCTCCTTATCGTTTTTGAAACCTCAAGACCACGTTCACCATGGTTGATAAGGAGAAAGCCGTGAGTCTGTACCGGAGAGCTGCGGAGCTTGGTGATGTTGTTGGTCAATGTAATGTGGGGATTTCTTATCTTCAAGGTAATAAACCTAAGTTCTTTCTTATGGCTTTGATTTTTATAAAACCCTCATTGCAGTTTGAGTTGTTTATGATTGATATTGATGTTTTCTGTATTGTGGTATCTAGAATTTGGATTTGACGAGATTATTACTGACCAATTGGTAATGGATTGGTGGAGCATTTTCTGAGACATTGGTTGCTTGTATCTGCAGTTCAACCCTCGAATCCCAAGGAAGCGATCAAGTGGTTGAAGCAATCTGCTGAGAATGATTACGTTCGAGCACACTATCACTGTATCAGTTAGCTTTTT
>NW_010924205.1:0-899 GCF_000633955.1 Camelina sativa | reverse complement strand
CCGCGATGTTCATGTCCATCCGACCTCATGATCATCTCGAATAAAACAAACAAAATATAAAAAGGTTCCAAAATTTATCGGTCCAAATAATTTATGTCTCCACCCCTTTATTATTTTCTTTAAAATTCGTTCTTGAGATGATGTTTATGAACGCATTTGAGTTTTCTTCCATAAAAGCTTCACCCCTTATGGTTCAGTACAAAGCAGATTATTTTAGACCAATATTAAAAATTTGAATGAATTAGCTTTAACTATATATTTTTAAAAGTAGTTTATAAAAGTAATTAATATGGACGTTTAACAAAAGAAAATAGTAATATGGAAAAGAAACTTGTAAAAAATATATTCGGGCTAAAAGAAAAAAAAAGGTATAGTATTAAAAGAACGACATCGTTAAATAAGGTACGACGTTGCATATATCGTATATAGACTTCTTGTCAAGTTCAGGACTTGCCCAAAGCTCATTCAGAGACTCAAAAGAGAGTTCATCACAAAAAAAAAAACAAAAAAAAACCTACTCCCAGAAAATTTCTTCCAAATCTCGCAAGGATGGTTTCTCTCTTCTCTCGTGAATTTTGATTTTTCAATATTTATTTATTTTATAGTTTCAATTGATAAGTCCCAACTGTTTCGCTTTCTGATTCATCGGTGATACAAGTTTAGCCCAAAAAAAAAACAATTCTATTTATCTCAAATCGAGTGTTGGATTTGATTCAAGAGAAATCAATGGCGACTAGTAAACCACAGAGATCGCCGGCTGAAATCGAGGATATAATCCTCCGGAAGATACTTTATGTAACCCTAACGGAATCAGCTGATTCCGATCCTCGTATTGTTTACTTGGAGATGACGGCCGCTGAGGTTCTCAGCGAAGGTAAAGAGCTTTTGCTTTCTCGTGA
>NW_010924204.1:0-899 GCF_000633955.1 Camelina sativa | reverse complement strand
TCCAAGAGTAATGGTGGGAAAGTGGTAATTACAATATAGCAATACTGGATATGACTATATCAGCAGTTAAATGGTTTGCATGAGTAAATGGCATGCTCACTTTGAATATATATATCTTAATTATGATATCTCAGGTTTTGGTTTATAATGCGGTTCACTACTTTATCTTCGGTGCAATGATGTAGTAAGAGGAGAGAAAGGGTTTTTAAACAGATGGAGAGCTATTCTTAAATTTGTTTAATAAAGTGGAAAAATAAACAACAAACTTACAAGTATTCACAAACCATTAGATATGATAACAAGTTACTACTAGTGCTACTATACTACTTCCATCTCCGGCTACTAGCGTCCCTAATCGTAACTCTTCGTTCATCAACTTATTGCTGATTTCGTTTCTAGGATGGATTTGGCTCTGTCTGTACTTTTATTCTTGTAGCCGTTATGTCTGGCCAAGTGATCCATCAAGTAATATTGACTCATCCTTCTTTTGGTTTTGGAGGAAGAGCTAAGGGAACATCATAGCCAAACATGTATTCTTTATGCTCCTAATGTTCGAAACTTGGGACCAAAGTACCATTTAGAATCTCACTTACTGTTGATTTACGTTATAGATTTGGTTATCGTAAGTGATGCAAATACATCTTACAAAGACTATTTACAACTTGACAATACGCAAAAATAAGTAATTCTGAATATTGACAATATTTCCAAGAAGATAAATATTGGTCCAAGTTTCGAACAAGAGGAGCAGAAAGAATATATGTTTGGTCATATATATATATATTTTCTTAATTTCTCATCTGTGGCTATGCTTCCCTCCCAGACATTCTTCATGTCCCAATTCATAAATCTAACTATCAACTGCTTTTTTCTAGAATCTTATCCTCCCGCAACTGTAA
>NW_010924203.1:0-899 GCF_000633955.1 Camelina sativa | reverse complement strand
ATTAGCGACGAATTTCGGAGTCGCTAAACGCAGGTTTTCTTGTAGTGCTACAGGTGCCAGAGGATCATATATTCCAGGTCCAGGTGAACAGTTTTTCCTCATGCACGTCAGTCCGTTGTCCCCAATATAAGGAAAAATCTTTGCTTGTGTAGCTTGTAGTTTATTCAATGAACTTCCATCCGGGGACAGCTTAACATTCTCCAGCCTTAAAGTTTTGATTCTATCAAGCCTAATCTTTTCCTCCTCATCATCCTCAGATTCAGGTTCAAGTGAGTTGACTTCAGCCATAATCTTGGCTGTCATATCACATATACTGCTATCAGGTTCTTCAGGTTCAATGACTTGTCTAGGATTAGTAGTCTTTCTACATCTTCTTTTTGTCGCCAACTCTTTGACCTTCTTTGCAGCCGCCGCCTCATCTTTTGCCTTCTTTTCTGCCAACTCTTTGACCTTCTTAGCAGCCGCCACCTCATCTTTGGCCTTCTTTGCAGCCTCCGCCTCATCTTTGGCCTTCTTTGCCGACAAATCTTTGGTCTTCTTCGCAGTNCCTCAACTTTGGCCTTCTTTGCATCTAATTCTTCGTCCTTCTTTCCATCATTGGCATTTTTCCTCGTGTTAGTCCGTTGAATTGGTTTCGTAGCAGCTGGAGACTTCTCAATGAAATTAAGAGGATGATCTTTATCAAACTCATCCTTATCAAACTCTTTATTCAGATTCCTACTGACCCCAGCCAAACCACTGCCAACTACCTGTATAACATAGCAAAGACAATTAAAGATAATGATAACTCAACCTAAACAATCTGAAAACTCAGCCATAAGATTAACATAATTCAGACATTACCGGAGGACAGTTGAGTTATAATTAAAGATAATGATAACTCAACCTAAACAATCTGG
>NW_010924202.1:0-900 GCF_000633955.1 Camelina sativa | reverse complement strand
GAGAGCTGCAATACTCCAGCAGTCATGGCAATGCACACTAGTTTCAATTGGGGCCTGATCTGAAGGCAAAAAGCTATTCCATGTGGCAACGTACTCAATTGCGAGAATTGATGCAAACAGAAAAACAACGACAGGCCATAGTTTCTGAATTAGGCGTCTTCTCAAGAGGACACATGCAGCAAGCAGTGCAATATATACCATGGAGATGGCATTCAGCAAAGCAAAACTCGCAAGAAGCAGTGCAATCATGTTTATCTCAAGGCCATAGAGATTAAACATATTCTCTATCCAAAACTTCAAGTAAATTTTCAACAGATTCTTCTGTGTTTCAAACCTCTCCTTCTTCAATGCAAGAATCCTCCTCCTATTCCACCTGTGACTCTCTTTGATGCTTCCCCAAAAGTGACCAAATGAAAATCTCCTAGTACTGCCACTTTCAGAGCCTCCAGTTTTGGGGTGCAAAAAATCAGCTGCCTGACTATCACGGGGAGAGAAGAAAGGCCATGAGTTACTCGTTGCCTCGCCTTGTTTCATTGATTTAGAAGCATGATCAGTCGACGATGGATTTTCACCATTAGAACTGGAAACACTTGCAGTAGTGTCTTCTGCAGAGACAAATAGTGGACACGGCTCTTCATATTTTCCTTTGATGATATTTAAACCAGGTGTTCTTTCTAGCCAACGAAATACATTATACTGCAGAGTGCAGGCAGCAACGACCAGCACCTTGCCTCGTAGACCTGATTCTATACCCCAAAATCCAGGTTCATATACTCGAAGACCCAAGTAGAAAGACAACTCAGCATATTTTTGCCCAGGGAACATCTGAGCTTGCATGCCCCACAGTTGGAAAAGATACTCCGCAGACACCAAAAATCCAGTATAAATCAAAAATGATTT
>NW_010924201.1:0-900 GCF_000633955.1 Camelina sativa | reverse complement strand
AGCATAGGATTGAGGGATTGGAATTTGAGTGATGTTATTTATATAACTCTTATAGGATGGTGAAAGTTGTGAATAAGAAAGAAAGGAGGAAATAGGATGAGCAATGTCACTGTCAAGAGAATAACAATGATAATCACTCAAATGAGCTGGTGGTTTCTTAATTCTCGAAGTGGAAATTTGTGGTGGAGATGGAGAAATTTGTGGTGGTGAAAGAGGTTGAGGATCTGAAATACCTGAAGACAAAGAATCCATTGGTGTGAAGTCCACATTTGGAACCTCAAGCTTCTTAGAATCTGCCAATGGGAAGACATCTTCAATAAACTCAACATTTCGAGATATATATGTCACATTACTCTCCAAATCCATAACCTTATATCCTTTGTATCCGGCAGGGTAGCCTAAGAAAATGCAGGCTCTTGCCCGAGGTTGAAACTTATGTCTCTGTTTAGGCGAGGTTGAAGTGTAACACAAACACCCAAACGACCGGATACGAGTATAGTCAGGCATCTTACCAGAGAGAACTTCATACGGAGTTTTATTTGAAAGCAACTGAGATGGTGTCCGATTGATGAGAAAAACCGCCGTCAAGATGCAATCCCCCCAAAGAGTCAACGGCACATTCGACTGAAAGAACAAAGATCTTGCTACATTCAGTATGTGTTGATGTTTACGCTCTACAACCGAATTTTGTTCAGGGGTCTCTGGACAAGAATGATAGGAAATGATTCCCTGATCTTGATAAAGCTTTGTGAACTGCAATTCCTTCGCATTATCTGATCTAACACTCTTCACTTTTGAATTGTATTGTGTTTCTACTAGTTTGATGAAAGCAGGAAACACGGTTAGAACATCGCTTTTGTTCTTGAGTAAATAAACCCATGTTGCTCTGGAGTGATCATC
>NW_010924200.1:0-901 GCF_000633955.1 Camelina sativa | reverse complement strand
GAGAGAGAGAGAGAGACGTGTGAGAGAGGTAGACTGGTGTGGTAAATTGAGAATTAACTTATTTTCCATAAGCTTTGTTCATTGTTTTCCTTTCTTGGGCAAGAATCGGTATTAGGCATTTCACTTGTTTTGTTTTTGTTTGTACACACCATCTAAAACTTATTGATTCCGAGCTAAGCCTCAACGAGACGTAACTTTAATTTGGTTAATGAGTCGTGAACCCATTGCCCTGTGTTCTTTTCTTTCAGCAAGCTTTAATCTTTTCTTCATTTACACTGTTACTTCTAAAGCAAGTTTCTTGGTTATTATGGTCAAGAAAGAGTGTCCACGCCTGTTAAGTTCTTAAACCTTAACAACTTGTAAGTCAACACAGCTGACATGAACTTGTCTTTATCCTTATCAGATTAGATTTCGCGTTGAGTTTAGATTAGATTTGCTAGTTCATTAGTCAAACGGCTGACATAATCTTCTCCTTGGAGTTGTTACCCTTTGAACATTCTATTACAAATCATGCTATAAGTTAAATTATTAATAATAATAATAATAATAAACAATAACAATATCACTTAAAAATTGTTGAAGAATACTAACATGACTTCAAAACACTAATCAAAATCCTGGAGCAAGCCAATGACTTCTATTCGTACGTTCACGAGATTCGTTACGCCAAATTCGCCAATTAATTCTCTTTGTGGCAATATCAAATATGCCGCAATCTGAAGAACAAAAATAATAAATTGGCCAACGATCACAATGTTCAACGAAAAAGATCGAACCAGACTTTATTCCATCACCGGTGCTCTTATTGTAACCCCATGATCCAAAATCAACATCTCATCATCTCCGATAGAATATACCCTTTTCCATTTGCCACTCTCAGGATTCATCTTAAAGATGTAAA
>NW_010924199.1:0-901 GCF_000633955.1 Camelina sativa | reverse complement strand
ATGAGGAATAAACCAACTTTTGGATAACATTTGAGTAATTCTTTCTTGTTTTATTCTACACAAATATATTGTGTGTGCTAGCTATGTTAAACTAAAAAAAACAAAAGTGTTATGACTATATTGTATTATGTGAATGTCCATTATCAGCCCATTAATGTAAACTATAAACCCTAGAATTGAATCACTATATATATGTTATATTCTATGGAATTGATTAATAACAAGAAAACAATTCTTTAAACTTCTTGTTCTAACATGTTATCAGCACGCTCTAAGTCCTAGCCGCCTAAAAAGAAAAAAAAAATCCAGAAGCCGTCAACTTACCGTACGTTCTGGACTTCACAAACGTCTTTACCTCTGTCTCCGGTTTTGTTTTTGGTCTCTCAGCCAGTTGTTCATTAAATTATGCTCATGATAGTTTTAAAAATTCATTTGATATCACAAACCATGCTCTGTTATTAATCGACACATGCTCTTATTAACATATGATTTCTTATAGAGGGACTATATTCCTTTATTATCTTTGCTATTTTATTATATTATTTGGTTTAGTTGGGATTATTTATTGTCTGAGTTTGTTTGGTAAAACGATATCCACGTTATAGTGTATCATTATTTTTGCTTGTTTGTTTATTGTTTGTTCGTATACTTCATGTATACATGTTTTAAAATCAACAGACACAAGCTTAATCTTTGTACGTTGTGCATAAATGATAAGGGTTTTGTTAAATAGTTTGGTAACTCCTTGATTTGGTAAACTAAGAACCATTATTTTATTGTTTCACTGTCGACATTTGTTTAATCCCATGATCATGCAATCACCTAATTGCTTAATTATTTTAATAGACTAATGCTTTATGATTGACCGTATGTTATAGAACATTATGTCGCATATGCTACG
>NW_010924198.1:0-901 GCF_000633955.1 Camelina sativa | reverse complement strand
TTACCTTTTTGTAAGTAGCATCTCTACCGGAATGACCTCCGGTTCCTGAACAATGCACCATTGCAAAATGGAGTTGCGTAGCTGCACGTCATTTGGGACCACAATCTTGCTTTTTCTACGCAAAACTGACTGCACCCACAAATAATGTCGCTTTGCTGCAGGGTTTGCCTGCAACTCACTAATGAACTTCTTAAGTTCTGCATCTATGTCATAATGAGCCTGATTATCCTTCATGAGATCGCATTCCAAAACTGACATGGCCATGTGTAGCACCTCAGCTCCTTCAACTCGAGACAAAGCATCAACATTTATATTATCCTTGCCTTGTTTGTATTGAATCTCGCAATCAAATTCCAAAAGCTTAGGCAGCCAATGCCGCTGGATAGGCGTGTTCAATCTCTGCTCCAGAAGGTACTTCAAACTTCTTTGGTCAGTTTTGATAATAAAATGGTTTGGTAAAAGATAGTGGCGCCATTTTTGGACCGCAAAGACCACTGCTAACAGTTCTTTCTCATAGATTGACAAGTTAAGCTGCTTCCCTTTCAAATGGTGGCTGATGAAAGCCAAAGGATGGCCTTCCTGCATTAGAACAGCTCCAATGCCACTAGAACAAGTGTCAGTTTCGACCAAAAAAGGTTTAGTGAACACTGGAAGTGCTAACACCGAAGCTTGACTTAGAGCAACTTTAAGGTTCTTGAATGCTTCGAAAGCTTCTTGAGACTAAATAAATGAATCCTTCTTAGTCATTGACGTTAAAGGACGCGCGATAGTGCTAAATGTTTTGACAAATCGCCGATAATAGCCTGCTAAACCCAGAAAACTGCGTAGTTGTTTCAAGTTAGAGGGAATGGGCTAGTTTGCAACAGCGTTGACCTTGGCAGGGTCTGTAGATACCCCACCA
>NW_010924197.1:0-902 GCF_000633955.1 Camelina sativa | reverse complement strand
ATTGCTCAGGAGATGTTTCATGGCCTCCGCACTAACCCCTCTTGTAAAGAAAAGTTCATGGCCATTAAAACAGATATGAGCAAGGCCTATGATCGGGTAGAATGGTCTTTTGTTGAGCTTTTATTAAGGAAATTTGGTTTTTGTGACAAATGGATTTCGTGGATCATGTGGTGTGTGACCTCAGTTGAATATAGTGTTTTAATTAATGGCCAATCCCATGGATCCATAATTCCTACTAGAGGGCTTCGTCAGGGAGACCCTTTGTCGCCTTATCTTTTTATCCTTTGCACGGAGGTTCTTATTGCCAATCTTCAGAAGGCAGAAAGGTCTAAACTTATGACGGGTATTAGGGTGTCAACTGCTTCTCTGGCAATTTTGCACTTATTGTTTGCAGACGATAGTCTGTTTTTCTGTCGGGCCACGAAGGAGCAGTGTGAGGTTATTTTAGGGATCCTCAGACAGTATGAACGGATTTCTGGACAGCGAATTAACTTTCATAAATCCTCTGTTCAATTTGGACACAAAGTAGATGCGGGTGTGCGTGAGGAATTGAAAGATATTTTGGGTATTACTACTTTGGGTGGTATGAGTTCATATTTGGGCATCCCGGAAAGTCTTGGGGGGTCGAAAACGAAAATATTCTCTTTTTTTCAGGATCGTTTGCAAAAACGGGCTGGTGGGTGGCCTGCTAGGCTGCTATCTCAAGGGGGGGAAAGAGGTGATGATCAAATCGGTGGCAACCGCTGTTCCTACTTTTGTTATGTCTTGTTTTCGACTTCCGAAAACAGTTACTCGGAAACTTACTAGTGCGATTTCAAACTTCTGGTGGAGCTCTTCAGGGGAAACACGAGGTTCACATTGGATCGCTTGGGATAGGCTGTGTGTTGATAAGATGGAGGGAG
>NW_010924196.1:0-903 GCF_000633955.1 Camelina sativa | reverse complement strand
ATATAAAGGGACAAAACATTCCAGATTCCAATTCTCAGCTACAGAAACCAGTGTTTAGCGGATATAGAAACAACTCTCATATGCATAATCTCCATTCATCTAGCTACTACTTTCCAGAGGAACTTCAACGCATACCTTTTTCCTCTCCAGATGATCATCAGCGTCTTCCTCCTGAGGTTCCAATTTCGAAGAAGCAACAGGATCAAGTCCGGTTCTTTTCCTCTGAGGAATCACAGTGAAGAAGGCTGTTTTCCAGTCCCTAGTCTCCAGAAACTTCACGAGTATCTCCAAAACTTGGTTCACAGTGAGAACCTAAATGAATTAAAAACCATAATCTTACTTACATGGAGAGAAAGTATAAAGGGAAAACAAAGGGCATAGGAGCTCAAAGAGAGGATTTTTTTTTGTTTGTGTGGCCTTTTAATTAGTTAGTTACCTGAGAACTTGACATTTTCATATACTCTGCTATGGGAAGCTTAGCTGTTTTGATGCCTTGTTCTTGTGCCTTGGTCATGGTGATCCCTTTGAATCGGTTTCGATCCACTAAGCCACCGATAATGTAGATATGCTTGGGGTCAAGATCATCCAAAACAGTATCAGAATCAGCGGTAAGGTAGACCAAATGATCTTTCTGATCAGCCATGGCCTCGATGTAGCAATTACTTTCCTTCTCAATGAACCATTTCTCAAAACCAGGAAGCTTATCAAGCTCAGCACTCATCTTCCCTTGGACTCCTGTAAGCCATAGATGACAAGGTGAAGTACTTCTCCCATTCACCGCATAGCAATACATAATCTGCTGAACGAGGCTAGAGATCTCAGATTCAGACATGAGATGCGCAAAATCAACATCTACGACGATCTTTTGACCTATTTCTTTGGCTCGATTAAGCCGCTCCATCT
>NW_010924195.1:0-903 GCF_000633955.1 Camelina sativa | reverse complement strand
AACTCCCTCAGAATATCATGTTGAGTGACTAACAACTCACTGTAGAATCCGTCTTCGTGCTCATTTGTCCTGGTAAGTAAACAAATAAGTTCATCAAATCATAGATGCCAAGCAGGTGCAATGAGAAAAATGTTGAAAAAGAAATAACATTACCCGAGAGGAACAAGTTTAAGCAGATTCTGAGAAGCAAGGTCATTAAGGTACTTCATGTACACGTTGGTACTGCTGCTACTACCTCTACCAAATAATTCCACACATATGTCAATTATAAGCGAAGCCCATATCTTTTGGTCTTCAAGAAATGAACCCATGACCAAGAAACACTCTTTAAGATGGGGTTGCAGGGCATTGAAGCTAGGCTGAAGACGTTGTAGCACAGTAGGATTACTAAGAATTGTTTCCCCTTCAGACCAGCTTTCCACTTGGCCTTTCCATAAATACAGAGCTTTTCCTCTTAGTGAAATGCCGACTACTTCAATAACAAGAGGGAATCCATTGCAACGTTTCAATATCTACAAAGATGAATATAGTGTTTTCCACAAAGATGACAATCAAAGCTTAAAACTTGAAGGTCGAGTCTACATTATCAAGAAAAGAAACATAGAGATGAAACTAATACCTTCTGGAGAAGATCTTCATACTCATCATCTACAGATATGTGATGAGGCGGAGATGCCCACTGAATGAGAAGGGACCTAGCATCTTCATCTTTCAAAGGTTTCAAATGATAAGTGGACCATAAACTCGAAAAGTCAGAACGAGAAGTCACCAAAGTCTTATAACCCGGTAAGTCAATTTGAAATTTCCGAAGAAAGAACTCTGATCCTTGCCACACATCATCCAACACCAACAATATAGGACCATGTTCAGTGAGTTCCTCCAGCAGCTCTCTTAAGCCAGTTT
>NW_010924194.1:0-903 GCF_000633955.1 Camelina sativa | reverse complement strand
CTCATCATGTTGGTAACTTTCATTTTGATGGTCCTGTTGGGAATTGGAGTCCGCTTGACGGTAAAATTGAGAATGGAGGAAACTCAGAGTTGGAGGATAATGCTGCCAATGGTTTGGATAGGGAAAATAATAATATGTCTGAGCCTGTCACTATCAAAACAGACAAGGAGAGTGAGTCTGAAGATTTCTATGACCCAGGTGCATCAGCAAGCTTCACAAGTAACACCGAAGTAGAGGGTGATGCTGGAGAGGAAGGTTCACAAAGACTTGCTACACCTGTGGGAGAGTTTTATGATGCTTGGGATGGTACTTATCTTTTTCTCTTATTATGTATTTCCTTGTGAGATGGCTGTCAATGCATATGATCTTAACTTTCCCAGGGTAGTATGACTAAACACATGTTCCGAGTCCCTTCTCTTTTTGACCTTTGAGCTTTTCGGGATATCAGTACTGTTTCTTAAATGTGCAGTCGTAGCCTTTTCTTGTTTTTGAGTTATGTGTGCTTCTGGATTTATTGAAAGTGAGGAGAAAGCTGTCCAAATCATGAGGACTAATGCATTATTCATTTCCCATGTATCTCCTAAGTATCATAAAAGTTAAAGCTTTAACTTGACGGTATAATTCAGAACTGTTTGTAATCCATTTTTTTTTTTTTTTCCAGAACTATCAACCGACAGTGGAATGCAGAGTTCAGTTAACAACATCGAATCTGAACTAAGGGAGATAAGGCTTACTTTACTAATGGAAATCGAGAAAAGAAAACAAACAGAGGAGTCTCTGGAGCAGATGCAAATTCATTGGCAGAGACTCCGTGAACAGTTGGCTCAGGTTGGTCTGTTCGTTCCTATTGATCCTACCGCCTCCACCAACAACATGAATCTAGCAGAAGAACTACGCTGCCAG
>NW_010924193.1:0-903 GCF_000633955.1 Camelina sativa | reverse complement strand
TGCGGCGGTGGGTGTGGAGGCGGTGGCTGTTAATATGATTTAATAATGAGTAATTTTCTTGTCTTGAGCGTATAGTGTAATTTCTTTACTTTGCACACCTTGTGATCTTGAAACTCATATGAGTATATATATATAATGGATCATATAGGGTGGTGAAACGATTGCTCATACAGTCATATATATATATATATATATATCTTGTAATACTTTTATTAGCAAAAGTCAGACAAAGCTGGAAATATAATACATTTTGATGCTCTGGGAATAAGATTATAGCTAAAACTGGAAAAAGGATAAACAATAAGAGAAACTATCAGAGATAAAGCCATGAATATTTGGAACGGTATATATATCTAGTGTTGATGCCTGATGGCCTAAACCAAAACACACTACAATCCGATTCTATCTTGAGGTGTGGAAGCTTAAGTTCCTGATCGTCTTTGAGAGAGCTAATTCTCGACTCATATATTTTGTCGAATATATCTTTTATACTGTGTACATGCAAATATAAGCCATTATTAACATATTACATATATAAGAGAATATCATATTAAAATATTAATGGGTGCTCTTATAGTTAATTAATCAGTGTTGTTTTGTCACCGTAAATATCAAGTTTTCTTTCGTAGATGTTAGGAATATAGAATAAAACACGAATTGTTCGTGTTTTTAGAAGATTTCGATATATAACTAGAAAAGAAATGATATTTTCTTGTTGTACAGCACGTATTGGACACGAATATTAAACTCACAAAATTAACTGTAATGTGTTGTTTTGGTGCCATGGACTTTTCAACTATTCAACCTATCCTATTATATAAACGAATTTTTCTCTATTGACCGTATATATTTTCAGTTATAATCAAGAGGAAAATTCGGTGTATCTTTCAAGAAACAACTAGG
>NW_010924192.1:0-903 GCF_000633955.1 Camelina sativa | reverse complement strand
TCTACCAAATATTCTAGAAACTCTCTCAAATCTCTCAAAATCTAAAATTTTCTGAATCCCACAAAATCATCCAAAATGTTCTATCCAATACACCCCCCTAAAACTGTAATTAACAAAGATATTAACATCTTGCTCTTCAAATATTTGTATATTTTTATTTACTACCCTAAACTTTACAAAATAGTTCAATCTCACCCAAAAATGATCACAATTTACATTTGAGAAGACTATAAGCTATGACAATACCCATTATTAAAGAATGATCAACTTGTGGCTCCACCATCGTTGTTAGCACGTCTTTTCCAAGATCCAAACCTTTGATATCCGATTGTTTCTTTTGAACTTGTGCCATTAGTCTTCCTGATCCATCCTCGATTGTGAAATCCGATCTGCGGTTTACAATCTTATAGCAAGATGGTTGATCACCATCAGTTTGTCGCGATCCCATGACAACATTGTATGATGAAGATGAATCTCTTGATGAAATCTTGAAGTTCTTACTTACTCGAAATCTTGTCCCGGTTGAGTTATATCCTTCCCAAGATTTGAATAATCTCAATTTCTATAATCAAGAAAAGAAAAGAGTTAAAAAAATATATATACAAAATTTATAAGACACATAAAAACAATGAAATGCTTTATTAAATTTACCTTTTGACGTAAAGTAAACAAGACTTTGCCGTATAAATCCATAAGGTAAACTTCACTGCAACTCTTGGAGTTATAATTATCCACTCGATAGATTAAGCTTCCTTTGGAATCATAAACTGTGCAGCCTTTGCTATGGAACACAAGAGATCTCATCCAAATTGTGAAACTCTCTTTATCCGTCGTCAAGTACGGCGAAATCTTGTCCTTTCCGACGTCAGAATCCTCCGGAAATGCCTTGTCATCAGGATGAAT
>NW_010924191.1:0-904 GCF_000633955.1 Camelina sativa | reverse complement strand
TCAACTGGTGCAAGAATTGTCTCGTGATTCTCTTCGCTTGATTTACCTTCTTCTGATCCAGTTTCTTTCGTCTCCTCCTCACACATCCCCTTTTTTTCATTTGGAGCTTCTGCTGAGTGTTCAGAAACATTGCTGTGCTTGGATTTTTGCTTTAGCTACAAAAAAAACACAGGTCCAACCATTATAAGTCAAAAGTCAAAAGTCAAAGAAATAAAAATAAAAATCATACCTTCAAAGTAACCGAGTCGTATCAAACCAGAAACAACCCTTAAATCGGATTAATCTTGTCCTATCAAACCAGAAACAACCCTTAAATCGGATTTTCTGGTTGAACCGACCAGTTCGTGGTTTAAGAGAAAACCTCTAGGGTTTCTATTTTTTTTTTTTTCATTGTTCGTTCAGTTGAGTTTCTTCTTTCTCAACCTCTCCTCTGCTCATATACAGCTTTGAGCTTTCTACGATTTCAAGTCGAAGATATATTCTCCTCTTTGCGTCTCAATTGCTACAGAGTTTTAAGGTTAGTTCCTCTGCTTGTATGATTCCTCTTACTTTTCAAAGTTGTCTGCTTTCTCTTGCGTATCCAGTCTGCTCAAATTATATCCGTTTTTGTTTGTTTGTTAGCTCTAGAATGATATAAATGTTTGTGACATTGTGGTGGAGATGATGGAATGATAAAGTAAAAGGTCTGAGCAGGTTATGAGTAAAGTGTGTGGCTTTTTGATGTTTAATTTAGTTTCGGAGGAGACAAAATTTTTATAGGAGAGGGCCCTTGTCCATGCCTTGAGCCATGGCATATGTGGCTCCGCAAACTCTCCAACAACAACGAACCTGATTGGATTTCACCACTGCACCATGTACTCTGTTGTGTTCATATCTGATGGGTCGATTTTTAAAGGCTTGGGGT
>NW_010924190.1:0-905 GCF_000633955.1 Camelina sativa | reverse complement strand
GAAATGGCCGGTTCACAGAGATCCTCCCCATCTAAATCATTGCTGTCCTTAGTGATGTTCAGTGGTGCCGTTCGAGGTGGTAGTTGTCTTCCACTCCGTAAGGCTATCGCGTGTGCATACTCCGTAGGACTTTTGGAGGTGGAAGCCGAGTTATCAGTGAGCACCTGAATTCGAGATCCCAGGGCATCNTGAATTCGAGATCCCAGGGCATCAGACTTGTTATGTAGTCTTTGAAGTTTGCGGATAGACGGCAGGCGAGATCATCGAAACTTGTATTGATGTGTATCGTGTCGGTCTTCTGATTGGATTGGACTGTGTGCATCAGTGATAACAAATCCAGCGAAGATGAACTAGATGGAGGCATTGGGCTTTGTATCGGGTGTGGGTAGGAAAGACTTGGATTCGGCTTGTAGTTGTTGTATCCTCTGTTGTATCCTCCTTGGTTGTGGATGTGGTTAACATCCTCTATTTGTACAGTCTCCCCATCTTGTTGTAAAAACTGTTCTTCCTCTGATAATGCATGAACATGCTACTGCTGGTTGAGGAGCTTGTCGAGCTTGTCATTGAGGGCTTTCATGTCCCTCTTGTAATTGGCATCTTCCTCTCCTAGAGATCGCACATTGCGGTTGTACTCCTCATTGTAATTCCCATTAGATTGAGCCAAGTTCTCCACTAGGTCCCACCCTTCATCAACATCCTTGTTGAGGAAGTTACCATTGCTTGCGGTGTCCAGAACATCCATATCTTGGGGACCACTCCTCTGTAGAGTGTCCTCAGCAATGAAGCATTGTTGAAGCCGTGATGACGACATCTCGTAGTGTATCCCTTGAAACGTTCCCAAGCTTCACTGAACATTTCATTGTTCTTCTAAACAAAGCTGGAAATGTCATTTTGCAGCCTTGCGG
>NW_010924189.1:0-905 GCF_000633955.1 Camelina sativa | reverse complement strand
TATTTCAAATTTTTAGCATCATCATGTTAATACTTGCATAGCATCTATGGCATAGAAAAACCCTAAAAATTTGAATTTTTTTTGCAAAATTCTTTATAAAAAAAAAAGAGTGTTCATGTAGTTTGCATTGCATATTAGGATCTTGTTTAGCATGTTTCATGTAGGATTGTATAGTATTTGCATTAGGGATCTATGATGAGTATTCCCTTGTTAGCTTGTTTATTCACTAGACTAGGATCAATGCCCAAGTTAATAGTACTTTGATGCTAGTTGAGTGGTTAGAAGCATAAGATTGAACCAAGCCTTGAATTCCTACACTGCATTTGCTCTAAATTGAAGCATGTTGAGATTTGAAATCATTTCCTATTTATAAGAACCTAATATTGACTTTCAATTATCAATGTGTGCATTGCTTTAAACTCATGGATACCATATACATATTTGGATCATCTTCTTCCTTTTTACCACTCTTGTTGATCCAAGTAGCTGATTTCCTCATTAAGAATCAGTTCTCCTACCCCTAAACCAAACCTTCTTTCAAGTCATGTTTGNATGTTTATTCTTGTGAGTGTGAGGCCTATTTTTGGGATTGAGCTTGGTAGAAAGTGTTAGGTTTGAACTGACAAGGGTAAAGCCTTGTGTAGTTCTAGTTTGCATTTTTCAAACTAGATAGGACTAGGTGGTTCACTTGTTGGGTTTGGGACTTGGCTGTTAAGAAAAGAAAAGAGGAAAAAGAGAAAGAAAAGAGGGTAGAGTCTCCTAAGACTTGAAAACCAAAAGAGAAAACGGTGAAAAAGAAAAGAAGAAGTTAAAGGGTAGAACTAGGATCATTTGGGTTTAGAATGCTAGGATAAAACGCTTTGGGAGCCTTTGGGTAGACAAGGTTTTATTCTTGTATGTGTCTA